>NC_090649.1:135864120-136066620 GCF_040937935.1 Hyperolius riggenbachi
ATCAACTGTCCTATACTTTAAACCTTTGGAATGTAAGGCCCTATGGTCAGGACTCTCTTTCCCCTTTGTCTGACAATGCTGTGTAATGGGTGTACATACCTTCCACCCCTGTGTAAAAATATGTAGTTAATTTGTTCACTGCATTAGATGTTATCCACTCTTGTCTTGTATTAATTGTTGTATTATTTTTTTTGCATCCCTGTATGCTGTTGTACAGTACCACTGAAGACTCTGGCACTATATAAATCAATAATAATAATAGTAATTTAAAGGAAAACTATTGATTAACATGTTTCTTTTTTTCAATTGAGATAGGAATAGTTTGGGAAGTGCTGTTAAGTACGGGTGTATAGATTTCAATGCTTATCTCTTTGTTTACTGTAATCAAATTCCTTTCACACTTCACTGATGCCAAAATCTGACAGACTAAATCATGAAGGGGGGGATTCCCTCACACTACATCTGTTAATCCTGTGTGTGAGAGAAAGCTCTCACTGCAGCTGCCTGTCTCTGACAGCTCTCTGCAGAGAGGAGAGGAGATGTATTGTATGTGCAACATGGACATTTGTAATAGTATGTGAAACCTGACACCAGAGCCATTGCATATAACTTGCTTCAATATTACACTGTTCTTAGTATGTCAGACTGCAGAAATTCACCTATGCAATTTCCAACCGAACTAAAATCTTCACACAATGAATTAAAGCTTTTGCCTCTGATATGTAACATGAAAAGTAGGAACATGTTTACACAGCTACTTTGACATTATTTGTACATTGTAATTTTAGAACACTTGGTTTCATAGTGTTCCTTTAACAGGAAATATGTACAGCAACCTCCATATATCTCTTCCCTTGGTTTCCTTTTAACTTTTATTTCAGGGTGATGATGTCTCGAGATAACAAATTAAATAATTAGCAAGTATTGTTATGTTGTAGATCCATAATTGTGTCCTCTGACAACAAAAATCTTGTACATACAGTATATAATGACAGAATTACTCATTTTCAATGATCAGCCCTGACATTGAGGCACGGTTCACACGTATCAAAAATGCCATCATGTCAATTTTTTTGACATTTGTATGCAAAATTGCATCTGTGATTTTTCTGCATTTCTATTTTGAACAGAAGGTCTGGTTTTTTTTGTGTGTGATGTGCTATTCATGTTTCAATGCAAGTCAAAGGAAACGCAGAAAAATAAAAATAAATGTATTTTCATGTAAATTAACTTCAGTGGAGAAAACCACAACAGGAAAATTTGCACACAAATGTACACACAAATCGCAAAAGCATGCACAAAATGTATTTAAAAAAATACCCGAAAAATTGTAAACAGATTTATGCATGCAGTAAATCCCATGCAGAAAATGCTAGGGAGAAAGATGGAATGGCCACTAAAACCACAGTACTTATATTTGTATAGCACCTACACTTGCTTTTGCTGCCAGCACAGCTTTGACCCTTTGAGACATGAATTCTACAAAACCTCTGAAGTTGCCCTGTAGTTTTTGGAACAAAGGTAATGGCATCTTAGCATCAGTGACATCTTGTTGTCTCAGAATACCGAACAAATACTCATATTTTTTTTTTAATTGATCAGACCAAGTTCCTTCTATTGCTCCAGAGTCCAGTTCTTACACTCACATGTTCGTAGTATATGGATGGCCATAGACACTCTGGCCTGGAGACCCAACACACCAAGCTGTCATGCACTATGAGTCCTGACACCTTTAGCTCATGGCCATCATTATGTTTTTTTATGTAATTTGTGCTACAGTAGCCCTTCAATGACTGGACCAGAGAAGCAAGCCTTCACTCCCTACGCGCATCTGTGAACCTTGGGCTCCCATTATCCCTTAAATGGAGTTATGCTTTTAAAACATCATGTTCAAGTACCAACTGTTCATTGGCTGTCTGATACATCCGACTCTTCATGGGTGCCATTGTATAAGAGCAATTAGCGTTAATCTCTTGCCAGTCAGTCAGTGATTTTAATGTTGTGGCCAATGTGCATATTTAGTGCTTACACATTTTCCACATCACATTACACGAAACATTGGACAGTTCAGTTCACACCACAAACTTTACAGCAGTGGGAGTAAAAATTAACCTTATGACAACCTAGCATCCAGTTTTCAGGGGAGCCAAATAACTTACCATTATGCTTTTGGGATGTGGTAGGAGAGCAGGATTTGAAAATGTAATGTGGAACTGCTAACCACAGAGCCGCTGTGCCCACCCTGTACACTAGCTATTACTCATGCCAGTTATGTATCAGCTTGGATAACAAGCTAAATATTTGTATAGTCATCTTCCTTCCTACAAAGCTGACTCAGCTTTAAAGAACAGTGACCAGCTTCTTTGCAACGGGAGGTTCCCAAGTTCTCTACCCCTCTCAGATGAACATGAATGTAAAGAGATAAAATGAACTTAAAGAGACTCTGTAACAAAAAAAAGTGCCCCTGGGAGGTACTTACCTCGGAAGGGGGAGAGCTCTGGATCCTATCGAGGCTTCCCCCCAAGAAGCTTATCAGCTCCCCGCATGACTAGCACAGCCCCTGGTACCTTATCTCTGCAGCATGTCCCGGGGAGCGGCTAAATATATAAATAAAGAAAAAGATGCCTTATTATTCAGGCCACATTCACAGTGGTGCTTTTGCGGCACCATCTAGGCGGCGTTCACAGTGCGGCAGGTGCGCTGTGGTATAACGGGTTGAGGTATGGTAAGGCAAAGCCTATTTTTCTTTGGCTGTATGCTTCACTGTACCCGACACTACAGGAGCATAATATGCGGCGCCGCTTTCCTGATCAATGTTGCATTGCGTTTCTGCTCTCACAGGGAATCCAATGCAACACTGTGAACCTAGCCTAAGCACTTTTAAATAAAGAACTTAAACATACACCTCGTTATAAATACAAACAGGGGAGCAATGGAAGTGAATGTTAAAAGTACTTCCACTTTAAACCCGGTTTCATTTATAAATGATCCTAATTTTGTAAGGCAGGGAACACACTTGACTGTTTTCGTGTGCGTTTTCTGCACAGAAAAACCGAGAACTCATGTTAATCAATGTGCTAGTGCACACTTACTGTGTTGTTCGCACGCAGAAAAAAAACTGACATTCTGCATCCTGATTCTGCACATTTTGGCAGTTTCCTCTATCATTTATATCAGCTGCTGTGAAAAAACGCGCGCGTTTTCCTGCATGGAAACACACTTGGTGTGCAGATAAAGTATGCAGAAAAACGCGCGCGGAAAACTGAAAGTCAAGTGTGTTCCCTGCCTGAACAAATCATTTACAACGTACAATAGATTTTGTGAACTGCAACACACAGGGCTTTTTCTTAGATTTTGTCTAAACAAAAAATAATAGCAGGTGTACCAAACAATATGTATTACGGAATCGTATTCTCTGTAGCCAGATAGTGTCTAAGGTCAGATCAGTTAGTGAAGAATAAGAAGGCACCAGGTTATTGGCTCTCCCGCTATCTGAAGGCATATTGACCTGTTAGATTGAGTTACAGTTTAGGGTTAAACTGAGATAAGCTGCGCCGTGCTCACAGGGAAAGTCCTTCGTGGAAATGATATTTGCCTCACCCTCTAAAGCACCTATTATTAGAATTAGACATTTTGTGCTAGAGGTGCTTGTGAAGCTTGCAGTGGTTTAACTGAATGAAACCTGCAATTACCTTCATTTTCAATATCCGTGCGGGGAGAATATGCAGGAAAATTCTCTTGAGCTTTGAAATTTCTCAGCTGTATAAATGGGATTACAAACTTAAGTTTAAGTTGGTTTATTTAATAAAAGTTGATTAAGGAACCTTGTTCTGAGCATAATCCTCCTTCTCTTTCAGAACGCCAAGTGCCCTAAAACAGATGGGCCTTAACTGAGACAGCTCCCTTGTGTGTCCCTGTGGATCACCCGTTTACTATTGGTTGACTAAGGATAAGAATGCAGACGGGTCTTAGCTGAGACAGCTCCCTTGTGTGTCCCTGTGGATCACCCGTTTACTATTGGTTGACTAAGGATAAGAATGCAGACGGGTCTTAGCTGAGACAGCTCCCTTGTGTGTCCCTGTGGATCACCCGTTTACTATTGGTTGACTAAGGATAAGAATGCAGACAGGCCTTAGCTGAGACAGCTCCCTTGTGTGTCCCTGTAGATCACCCGTTTACTATTGGTTGACTTAGGCCCCGTTTACACTTAATCAGTTGGTATGCGTTACTGTGCGTTAGTGCGCGTTGGTATGCGTTTTTCCATAGCAGTGCATTGGGAAGAAGATTTCAGTTAAAATGCGTTAAGTTTGAACAGTGCCATAGGAAAACATGGGCAATAGTCTATAGTGGCTCAGGGGGATTTTCAGAGTAATTCAGGTCCCAATGTTAGCGGGACTCCAAAGTACTTCTCCCTTTGAGTTGTTGCAACTCAGCAACTCAGAGGGGGAATAGTATTGAAGAATTTCAGCTGCAGCAGGGTGAGCCATCATTCAGTTCACCCTGCGCCCAACTGACCGGGTGGTGTAATAACACGTATGTATATATCACCATGCTTCTGATGTAGAGCAGCATAAAATAAATAGAGTAAAGACAATCCCATTTCCTCTGCTTTCCTCATACATACTATTTCTCTGTAAAATAACACAAAGGATTCTTATGTGGAAGACAAACACATATTTGATTTCTTTCACAGCAAACAAGATAAATCAGAATATCATATTCACTATATGGCTGGCTGCGGTACTAATGCACCATGTTCCTTTTCCTCTGCTGATGACATTTACTCTTTTGACATGAACTGTGACATCATAATCCAGCAAATAAGCAGAAAGCACTTTCATCGAGCATAACTGCGTGTCGTGCGCTGTGAGAAGAATAGAGACATCTAATTTCATTTTCAGCATGTCATTAAGGATGAGATTGTACTAAAGTTTTATGCCGGATCGCTGAAAAGCAGCCAAATTCCCTATCAGCATTGCCAACGTGAAAGTGTTTGTGCACAGCAAATGCATTTAATGAACTAGAGAAAAACATGTTGATAGACTGCAGCCTGGAAACAACGGAGGGATTAGTTACAGGTGCATTACTCGTGTCACTAGTTACATTTCCTAACGATTTAGGTGAAGACAGGAGAGAACATACAGTATGTTATGGTTAAAACATTATTATAAAGAAAATAAAAAAGCCCTTTTTAGATAAAATGTTTGAATACATTTATAATTGGTTTAACCTACTTAAAGTGGATTTGTAATAATAATAATAATAATAATAATAATAAATCCTAAGGTATACTTACCTCAGTAGGGGAAAGCCTCTGGATCCCAATGAGGCTTCCCCAGTCCTCCTCTGCCCCTCAGTTCCAGCGCTGGCTTCCCTGAAACCACACCCGGCAAAGATGTCAGCTGTGGTGCAGGCGCAGTAGTCCCTGCAATATTTACCTTTGCTGGCTCCAGGGCAGGCACAGTAGCAGCTTTCCTTTCAGGCTCAGACGGAAATAGCGAAGCAGTATCGGATTATTTCTACTGCGCAAGTGACTTGCGTCTGCCCAGTACAGCGGACTTGATCTGGCTCGGCTATTTCCACCTGAGCCGTTACTGCGCCTGCGCTGGAGCTGAGAAAGGTAAATATTTACATGTCCGCCACTCTGGGGCTGCCAGTGCTGCAACTGAGGGACAAAGGAAAACAGGGGAATCCTCATTAGGATCAGCATGCTGGAGAGATATGCAAAAAGCGCACTTCTTCTGCATAGCGGGCCATGACTGACATCAGTGACAGGACCTGGTTCCCGAAGCTGCGATCAGAGGAGGACAGCGGCGTAGGAGCGATCGGAGCATATGGGGCTGGAGGAAGCCCCAGGTATGTATAAAATCTTTTTAATTTAAGAGCTGTGAGTCCCTTTAACCTTTTGGAGTCCAAAGCATTTTAGGTGCAGGGGCGTGTTTAGAGGGTCAGGCAGCTGGATCCCCAGTGTAAATAGCTAGCCATCGGTGTCCCCAGTATAGCCAGGTGTCCCCCATATTGCCAGCAGCCTTTACTTACCTCCTAGGCTCCAGCGATGAGCAGTTCTAGTCCCCTCCGCTCTGGCTGGCATCCCCGCTCGTACTACCGCTAAGGTCCGGGTAGCGGTGTGATGACATCAAAGGAAAGACGCCCCTGTGAGGATGAAGATGGGAACGCACAGAGCTGCAGACCAATGCAAGAGGTATGCACCCAAAGCCTGGCTGATCCTGGGCTCCAGTGACACTTTAATGTAGTGTCGTCATTACAAGATTAAGTCGTTTTTGTTGGTCACAGAAGGAGAGCTTCAAATTTAGTGAATCTAACCCGATATGTCCTTAAAGGAAACCAGAGACCTGAAAATAGAAAGAATCAATACTTACCTGGGGCTTCCTCCAGGTCCATAAGCACATCTGAGTCCCTCACCGTCCTTGCACGGTCTGCCATTCAGCTGCAATCAGCCGCAGTAACTGGCTCGAGTCGAGTAAGTCATGGTCTTCTGCCCATGCATGGAGGTGCCTCATGCCCTGAATGCGCCGAAGACCATGACTGGTGTGACTGAGCCAGTTTTTGGGGCTGACTGCGGCTGAATGGCAGACCGCGGGAGGACCGCGAGGGACTCAGACATGCTTATGGACCTGGAGGAAGCTCTGGGTAAGTATCTATTCAAAGGTGTCTGGTTTCATATTGGGTTAGATTCACTAAACCTAAAGCTCTCTTTCTGTGACCAACAAAAAAGACTTGATCTTGTAATGAGGACAAACTAAATTAAATAAAAGTGTCACCGGAGCCCAGTATTAGCCAGTTTTTGGGTGCATACCTCTTGCATTGGTCTGCAGCTCCCTGCGTTCCCATCTTCATCCTCGCAGGGGCGACTCTCCTTTGTGACCCGGCACATGTTATTCATGAAGGCAAAGACACATGGAGCTGAGGACAAATGGAAGAACATGCTGACCAGGACATGTGAGTCGCTACTCTACTGAAGACTCTGCAGGAGCCCCCTGGACAACAGTTAAGTTGAGGGGTGATCTTGGGGGACCTGGCAGCCAGCGTGGGGTGAATTTGGCAGCAACATAGGGCCTATAATGCCTCTTTAGTGAAGGGAAGTTCAAGTCTGTTGGGGTGCACCCAAATTAATTTTGCCTAGAGGCCCCATTGTTACTAAAACCTCCCATTCCATGATAGCTGTGGTAGAAGTAAGAACCTAGTTAGTGGAACATCAAACCTGCGAATATGACAGTAGAGAAGGTGATAAATAATGGATTAGTGCTAAGAACTTGCCTTGATGGTCTTCTGAGGTAGGGAAAGGAACATTTCGGAGATGCCACACAGGTAGAGTAATGTGATTTACTCCGATGAGATACACTTCATGACAACATGGCACCTCATCCCTTTACACATATGGTACAGTGGATAACATCCATCTTTCTTACCTTTCAATGTACAAGTGATCAGAGATGGTCATTGCTACATGTCCCTGCTGTCAGCTGAACGTGAGCTGCACAGCAAGCCAGACCTGACATGAAACGTGTGTGCTTTTCAAGCAGACAAGCCGTGATGTATTCTCTATCACTCTGTCCTGCAGGGATAATAACATGGTGTAAAGAAGCTCACCGAGGAAGCTTTAGCTCACAAGCAACATTTTTTATTCATGGCAAGAAAGAGGTAATTTTTTACTCAAGATAATAATGTGATTTGGTAACTCTGACATGTTCCCCTATTGAGTCATTTGACGTGTGACTGTAGAAAAAGGTATGCATTATTTGTGTTAAAAAAAATGTCTTCATGTACGTAAAGGTGCATGTCCTAAGTGAATTTTCTTTTTTCTCAGCAGTCGCTCCCAGCATGTTATAGCCAAGCTCTCAGCTTCACGTCATTCTGACAGGCAGCTAACATAAACATACTTGCTGCGACCATATGGATTGCACACATACAATGAGCAAAAATATACGGTAAATGCAACCCTTTTGGTTTTGCTCTCATTTTTGCATGAGCTGAACTCTTTAAGATCTGAAAAATTTTCTACATGCACAAAAGGCCCATTACTCTCAAATATTGTTCACAAATCTATATAAATCTGTGTTAGGGTTAGTTCGCACTTGTTTAAAGGGAAGGTTCAGGGACTGTTAACAAAAAATAAAAATCCGCATCCACTTACCTGGGGCTTCCTCCAGCCCGTGGCAGGCAGGAGGTGCCCTCGGCGCCGCTCCGCAGGCCACCGGTGGTCTCCGGTGGCCGAACCGACCTGGCCAGGCCGGCGGCCAGGTCGGGCTCCTTCCGCGTTCCAAAATGCGCCTCACGGCGGCGCGCTGACGTCATCGGACGTCCTCCGGGCTTTACTGTACAGTACAGTTTTACAGTAAAGCCCGGAGGACGTCCGATGACGTCAGCGCGCCGCCGTGAGGCGCATTTTGGAACGCGGAAGGAGCCCGACCTGTCCGCCGGCCTGGCCAGGTCGGGTCGGCCACCGGAGACCACCGGGAGCGGTGCAGAGGGCACCTCCTGCCTGCCACGGGCTGGAGGAAGCCCCAGGTAAGTGGATGCGGATTTTTATTTTTTGTTAACAGTCCCTGAACCTTCCCTTTAAAAACGTATCCGTGGCTCCGATTTTTGGCCTGGATCAAAATCGGAGACACGGATACCAATGTTTAAAATAACGGCCGTCTTCACACACTTTAAAAAACAGCCGCGGGATCCGTTTTGAAAAACTGAACGGGGAGTCTGATTTTGTAGGTTTTTCATGGACCCCGGATACACAGAGGGGTAGTGAAAGGCTACACAAAAATGGATCTCCCTCTACACAGAGAACTTTTGCACACAAAACAAAGGCAAAAATGGATTGCCTATTGCCTGCTTCTCCCATCAACATCATCTCATATACAATAGAAACACATCTGAAGAAGGCACATACGTTTAAACGGACTGGAAACTTACGCTACAAAAGGACAACATCTTGAAAACGGATCAATTTTGAAGTAGTTTTCCATCAGTTTTTAGAAAAACTGATCCATTTGAAACAGATCCAATCTGCAACCGGACAAGTGTGGACTGAGTCTTAGTGAGCTCTTCTCCTTTGTAGAGATAATCCATCCCACCTCATGGGTGTGGCATATCAAGGTACTGATTAGGCAGCATGAATATTGCACAGGTGCACCTTAAGGTTCATACACACCTACCAACTATCTGTCCAACTATCTGCCAAACTTGTCTGTAATGGAGCCATACTTCTGCAAGATCAGTGGATCGTTCAGAAACAGCTTTATCAGTCTGCCGACACACGTGCTACTGTCGGCCGAACGTCCGTCCAGTGGGAGGGTCTGGCGGACCCGTCGTTTGCAGAAGTATGGTGTGTGTACATGCCTTTAAGCCCCATTCACACGCTCAACAGCTGTCTTATATGCAGCACAATTGTCAAACAGGTTTTGTTGTGAAACAAGTTGAAACAACTTAAAAAAGTATTTTGCTATTGTTCAAACAGTTGATAAGACTGATAAGAAGTCAATCCAACAGCTGAATTGACTTCTTATCAGTTTTATCAGCTGTTTGAACAATAGCAAAATACTTTTTTAAGTTGTTCCAATTTGTTTCAGAACAAAAGTTGTTTGGGGCTTAACAGACAAGTTTGGTAGATAGTTGGACAGATAGTTGGTAGGTGTATATGAACCTTTAGACTGGCCACAATAAAAGGCCACTCTGAAATGTGCACAGTTTTGCTTTTGGGGGAAAGGGGATGAAAATGGGAAGGGGAGGGAGAAGGGGGAGATAGGGGGAGGGGTTCAGAAAACCAGTATCTGGTGTGGCCACAATTTGCCTCACACAGTGTAACACATCTCAGTCAAATAGTGATAATAAGGTTGTTGTTAATATAATAATGCAAACATTTGTATGGCGCTTTTCTCCTTTCAGACTTAAACACTCAAAAACCAGAATTCAAACCCTGGTCTCCCACGTCAAAGGCGGTGCCCTAAACCAGTACACTATCCAGCCAACTACAGTTGTTTATTGTAGCCTGTGGAATGTTGGTCCACACCTCTTCAATAGCTGTGCAAGGTTGCTGGATTTTGGCAGGAACTGGAACATGCTGTTGTATACGCTGATCCAGAGCATCCCAAACATGCTCAATAGGTGATATGTCCGGTGAGTATGCTGGCCATGCAAGAACTTGTCTGCTTGAAAAGCACACATTATTCATGTAAGGTCTGGCTTGCTGTGAAGCCCACATTCAGCTGACAGCAGGGACAGGTAGCAATGACCATCTTTGATCACCTGTATATTGAAAGGTAAGAAAGATGGATGTTATCCTCTGTGCCATATGTGTAAAGGGATAAGGTGCCATGTTGTCATTAAGTGTATCTCTTTGGGGTAAATCACATTACTCTACCTGTGTGGCATCTTCAAAATGTTCCTTTCCCTACCTCAGACCACCAAGGCAAGTTTTTACTACTTATCCATTATTTATCACTTAAACTATAAAGTATTTGAGAGTAATGGGTCTTTTGTGTATGTAGAAAATGTTTCTTTGAGATCAGCTCATGCAAAATGGGAGTGTTACGTTTATATTTTTGCTCAGTGTGTTTGCTATGATTAGGTGAATGTCTTATTGTTATATTGTCTGTTCTCCTGTTGGCAGTGCAAAAACAAGGAAACCAAACTGATAGTGAGCAATAGTTGGAGGCACAACTCCAGGGAAATATAAAAAATGTACTGTAGGGCAGAGGTCCCCAACCTGGGGGCCGCGGCCCCCTGGTGGTCCGTGGGCAAATTTCTGGGGGGCCGCGGCGGATCTGGCATTTCTCCCTCTCCCTCTCCCCCCCCCCCCCCCCCGCCGCTCCTGTTAGCTTATGAGCGGGCGGCAGCTTCCTCCTTTATATTCCCCAATCCCATAGCGGCTAGCCCCTCTCCTCTTTGCAGCATTTATTACAGCAGCACTTTCTGTGCAGCTGCTGTAAGGAGAGGAGGCGGGGCAGCGGTTCCCATGGTAACAGCGATCGCCGCTACAGGAAGCCGCTGCCCTGCTTCCTTCTCTTCCTTACAGCGGAAGCGCTGCTGTATTACGAGATGCTGCAACCGAGGACAGGAGCGCCTGGGGGAATATAAGGAAGAAAGCAACCGCCCGCTCATAAGGTAACAGGAGCGGCGGCCGCGGGGGGGAGGGGGGGGGGACGTGACGAGAGAGGTCACCTCTCCTACCTACACTGGGGCAGTTTTACTGGGGTAACTACTGGCTACACTGGGCTAACTGTACTAGCTACACTGGGCTAACTGTACTAGCTACACTGGGCTAACTGTACTAGCTATACTGGGCTAACTGTACTAGCTATACTGGGCTAACTGTACTAGCTATACTGGGCTAACTGTACTAGCTATACTGGGCTAACTGTACTAGCTATACTGGGCTAACTGTACTTGCTATACTGTGGTAACTATACTTGCTATACTGGGCTAACTGCCGCCACTAGCCATGCCCCTCCAACCCCCCTGCCCCCGGGGGGCCCCCGAGAAAATTTTGGTCGGTATAGTGGGCCCCGGGCTCAAAAAGGTTGGGGACCCCTGCTGTAGGGCCCTTCCACACTGCAGGTGCTTTGATTCGAGATTTTTAAAGTGCATATGCTTTGCCGATCACAAGGGCACCTGAATTTTCTCCTAGGTGGTTCAAACTTGTCAATAAAATGCATTTTGAAACCACCAACAAGCAAAAAATCCACTGAAAATTATTTTGAAATAAACTTTTTCAACTGCTTTTTGATATATTTTTTTTTCAATTACAAAGTGCTGAAAAGGTATTTTAAATAGAAGATGAAAAGTTATCTCCTACAATTACCTTTGTCTCTTGAGTTTTCTCCTAGGAGATATTATTCATTTTCTATTTAAAATAACTTTTCAGCACTTTGCAACTGAAAAATGTATTGAAAAAGTACTGTCAGAATTATTCTCAGTATTTTCTTGCTTGCTGGTGGTTTTATTGACAATTTATTGACAATTTGGGTTTGCTGGTGGTTTTATTAGTTTTTTCTCCTGTGTTTTCTCCTAGGTCATAATTTTTCATCTTATATTTAGAATAATGTTTCAGCACTTTGCAACTGAAAAAGTACCAAAAAGTAGGTGGAAAAGTCCTTTCAAAACTTTTTTAAGTATTTTTTTTTTTGCTTGCTGGTGATTTGAAGGGCATTTTATTGACAAGTTTGAAAATATCACTTAGGAGAAAACTCAGGAGAAAAAGTTAATTGCATATGGGATTATGGCCGATATGCAATTAACTTTTTCTCCTATGCGATATTTTCACAAATTGTCAATAAAAGGCCCTTTAAACCAACAGCAAGCAAGAAAATACTCAAAATAGTTTTGATAGTATTTTTCAACCACTTTTTATTGCTTTTTCAATTAAAAAAAAAAGAAAAATTAAAAGAAAAATTATTTTACAAAAGAAGAAAAATTATCTCCTAGCCTCCTTAGCAGTAATCCCAAGTCAGGCTCAGGCAGGGGTGGACTGACCATTCGGGCACTCGGGCACGGACCGAGGGCCCGTGGTCGGGGGGGGGGGGGGTGCCAGAGTACCCTGAGCAGGAGGGGAGGCAGCCAGTGAAAGGGAACGATGGGCACAGCGGCGGAAAAGGGGGGACATCTCCCCCCTTCCCTCACCTTGGAGTCCCCCTTCCTGGCTCTCCCCTCTGGATTAATGTTTAAGTCTCGGCGCAGCGGCTGACAGCGGGCGGGGACTTACCGCTGTTACACAGACGCCGGAGAGAGCTGGGATCTGTGTGCCGCTAGTGACTCTGGTCTACTCAAGACCAGACTAGCGGCGCACAGATCACGAGCTCCCTCCGCCGGCTGGAAGAACAGCGGTAAGTCCCCGCCCGCTGTCAGCCGCTGCGCCGAGACTTAAACATTAATCCGGAGGGGAGAGCCAGGAAGGGGGCCCCAAGGTGAGGGAAGGGGGGGAGACGTCCCCCCTTTTCCGCCGCTGTGCCCATCGCTCCCTTTCACTGGCTGCCTCCCTTCCTGGGGACACCTATAGACCTAGCTATATATACTGTGGACACCTATAGACCTGGCTACCTATTCTGGAGACACCTGTAGACCTGGCTATCTATACTGGGGACAACCATAGACCTGGCTACCTATTCTGGGGACACCCATAGACCTGGCTACCTATTCTGGGGACACCTATAGACCTGGCTATCTAAACTGGTGACACCTATAGACCTGGATACCTGCACAGGCAACACCTATAGGCCTGGTTACATCCACTGGGGATACCTTTTGACCTGGGCTGCAGCCAGATTAAGTGTATTTTTGGAAACAGCTGCCAGATTAAGTGTATTTTTGGGGAACCACTGCCAGGGTGTGTATGTTGGGGGAACCGCTGCTTCCAGATTATGTGTATTTTGGGGGAACCACTGCTGCCAGATTACATGTATTTTGGGTGATCCGCTGCCAGATTACGCATATTTTGGGGAACCGCTGCCAAATTATGTGTATTTGGGGTATCCGCTGCTGCCAGATTATGTCTTTTTTGGGGGAACGACTGCCATATTATCTGTATTTTGGAGGAACCTCTGCCATATTGCATGGATTTTTGGTGAAATGCTGTCAGATTACATGTATTTTGGGGGGAAAACACTATGGCAGAGTTCAAACTTCCCCGGCAGACCTTTTACACTACTGCTAAGGTCATGTATATTTTGCCCCACCCATGACCATGCCCACATTCTGTTGCGTGACCACACCCATTTTTTGGTGTGTGGCGCAGGGTTGTTTATCAGTGTAAAATATCTGTTATCAGTATATTATTATATCTTAGTCTGTAAAAATAACGTGGAATGTGGGCCAACACTGGTACGGGGCCCCATAATCTTCTAGGAGTTGTCAGTCCGTCCTTGGACTCGGGACAGAAATCCACAGCTCAGAGTGGTAATCCCGTGCCTGAGTGAGTTATATGCAGGAGCTGCTGCAGATCTCTCTGTGTTATGTTTTTTTTTCTTGTTTTTAGGGTCTAAAAGCTTGTGAAAAAATTGCATGGCTTTTAGTCCCTAAATCTGGAAATATTCATAACGCTAGGAAGGTTAGGAGAAAATTCAGGCGATAAAGTAAATTGCATAAGGGCCACAATATCTTTAGAGAAGCTAGCGACAGGGGCGTAACTAGAAATGACTGGACCCCCCTGGATGCCCCCTCCCTCTCGCTTTCTGCACAGGTAAAGTGAGAACCAATGTTATTCAATTGGCTAGTGCACTTTTGAATGTGTTTTCCCCATGCAGATAAAAAGCGACAGCAGTGAAGCACTGCATTCGTTTTTTCTATCAATTACATTAGCTTCTGTGATAAAACGTGCATGTTTTCATACATACAGACACATGTGGTGAGCAGAAAACACATACAGAAAACCAACAGACGAGTGTGCTCCCAGCCTCAGCCTATTACACTCACTCTGTCCTCCTCTGATGGAGCAGAACTTGCTCTGCACACTTCTCCAGCGTCTCTACAGTACAGAGCACTTTGGGAGGTGGGGAAAGGTTTTGGGATGGGCGTTGTACACAAGACCCTGCTGCACACAGAATAGGGACTGTCTAAAAATCTTTGTCAACAAAAGGTTGTATGATTCCTTATCAGTGACTGAGCAGATGTAGTCATTAGAACAATTGTGCAGAGAGCAGAAAGTTTTACTTCTCTATGTGCCGTTAGTTGTCAGTCTCTCAGGACAGGGAAAAGAAACTTCTCCCTCCACAGGGCCCTTGCGGCTTCTGCCCCCCCTCAAGCAGCTGCATTTCTTGCAGGGTCTATTGTTACGCCCCTGGCCAGCAATAACTGTCCCCAATGATCCATCAGTTCTTCTGTTTGGCAATCAACCTGAGGGCATAACATCTCTATCCCATTTCTTTACTAAGCATTTTGCATGAGCCTCTGGATCACATGAAGTGGGAAGTTGGAAGACAAACTCTCTGGCGGTAAAAGCTGGCAAACAAAAGGACGCTGAGAAAAAAAGATATCTGAATGGATCTGTATCTTAGTCATAAAAATAGACGACATGGAACCATTTGAAAAGGCATGGCTGCCTTGGATAAACTTTTTTAATTATCCTGGCCTAAGATTTACTTCTATAACTTTATAGTTCTTACTGAATGTTTCTCTTATCTCTATGATTTATCCCTACAGTATGCGCAAATAAACAATTGAATGCTGTTGCTAATTAAATGGATTCTTTTCTGTATCAGACCAACCTCAAGGTTTATATTGAATCTCTCTGTTGGTCTTTTTAGGCATTTTGTTTTGTTACAGTATCTGTTTATATTTTACTCATTCATATCTTCAGTCAAATTTTTGAAGCAGAGAAAAGAAAAAAACAAAAACAAGTTTTGCAGCCGTAAGCTCCTGAGATGTAAAGACCCATACACATGCTAGATTAAAGTTGGCTGAGGCGGCTGATGTGACCAACTTTGCTGATAATTTGGCACATGTACAGTAGAGCTGCCCTCAACCCTCTCGTGCTGCTTGGTCAATGATTCGCCAGGTGGATCAACTCGGCCGAGTGGCAACCGATAGCATTGTTTTCACTGCTCACTCCGCATGATATCACATCTGCCCCACCCCCCGCATTGCAACAGAATGTGTTGTCAGCCTGAAAGCTGAGACCACATCTGTACAGCCTCGGCCCCACATTGTCCAGATCCCCGTCAGGTGACATCAAGCAAGAGTGTGTACGGCCTTACATCTGACCATAAGCCAATGGGACAATTCCACTGCTATTTGTAAAATCCACATCTATTTGCAAAACTCTGGACTTCAGTTACACTCTTTCATTGCTGGATTACGGCTAAGCTGTGTACAAAGACTAGCCAGTGCCTGTATGGTGTGTGTTGTTGGTCTGTGTATGCAACCAGTCCGATTAGCCAGAGTTATGTTAGGTGGGTCATGGGGTTCTTCAGATTCCTGTTTTTAATAAGTGGGGTCACTGCTCTGTGTTGATTTGTCTTGATGCTTGTATTCATGAATAAAACACCTGTTTTCACTTTTCAATACCTGTTTTATTATTATTATTATTGATTTGGAAAGCACCAACATATTCCATGGCACTGTACAAAGTAAGAAACAAGGTTAGAGAAACCGAGAGCCCAATACAGTGTAGTATGTTCAGCATAAAATTAGTAAAGATAATTAGTGAAAAGAGTATACTCATAAACATGGGTTACCACAAAGGCAACCACTGTGAATGCAGGTGAGGAGATCTGTCCTCACTCAGGATTAAGAAGTCGCTCTCTGTAGATCAGAAAATGGGTAGATCACCCCTCCACCAGGGGGGGATACGGTACAGCAAACGGGGAACAGAGGCGCCAGCAGGGTAAAAGTGGATGAAACCTTTAACATTTGCTTGGAGGAAGCGGTGGACTTACCTCCATAAAGCAGACACGAAAGACTGTATAATAGTAATCACATTTATTATATAGTACCCCAAAAGTGCAACGCGTTTCACAGGCCACGCCCGCCTCATCAGGCAATAAACGTGGGGACAAACAGAATTTCAGCAGTAGCAGGAGTAGCGCTACTCCTGCTACTGCTGAAATTCTATTTGTCCCCACGTTTATTGCCTGATGAGGCGGGCGTGGCCTGCAAAACGCGTTGCACTTTTGGGGTACTAAATAATAAATGTGGTTACTATTATACAGACAGTCTTTCCTGTCTGCTTTATGGAGGTAAGTCCACCGCTTCCTCCAAGCAAATTTTAAAAGTAAGAAACAAACATGGGATACATAATAATGCAGACAATTCTATTCACCAATATACAACATTGGTAACATATTACAGAACTGATACAAAATGCAGAATTGGTAATCGCAGTGACAAAAGTAACTTGATGAATGAAAAAAAATGTATAACAAATTCCAAGACACAGAGGGTGAGAGAGCTGTGCCCCTGCGAGCGTACAATCTAAAGGAATAGGGGAAAACAAGAGGTGGGGTAGTATAGAACAAACATACCTAGAGGCAGTGTGTACCACAGTTGTGAGCCCTGTTATACTTTATTTTGTGCAATTTTAAATAAAACCTTTAAAGCTGTCCGTGGACATTACAGGCATAACTACTCCTTTTCGTTCCATGCTTCCCCAGCATACTGACATGACGGGTCACAAAGCACAAGGAGAGTATGAAATCATCAGGGCATACTGGCATGTTTTGCTTCTTAGACCCAAATCCCGGCAAGCAGAGTTGTGCTATGCGTATACATGACCCCTGCCCATCTCTAACTACAGTGTGTAACTGATACTCGTCCACACCCTGAAAGAAAACATACAGAAAAATTAATCCAGGAAACAATCTTTGAAAAAAAAAACGCTGAACGTTCCGTGTCCATTACTCACAGAAAATGTCCTTTTCTTACGGCTATTTCTGTCTGTGTTGCCCAGGCATTGGTGGTGCAAAACATCATTCATTTTAACTGACATAGTGAAGCAGTATTGTTACCTACAAACAAAAATTACAGATTACCCAGCAAGCTCGTGGTGAACCAGAACTCCTTGGAGTGTGTAATGGGCAACAAAGGACCAAAAAGCCCTCTTACTAAAATGTTATTCAAAACAAAAGTTTGCCTTCTTAAAACTGAAGGTATTTGTGATTATTCAGATTGGGGTGAGTACATGATGACTCCCATGATGAATCGCCGCTGAATATGCAAATTGACCTTTGTTGTCTCTGTAAGCTAGCCACACCTCCAGAACCGCTTGAATGCTATGACCTGTAAAAGGGCTGTTTGGTCCTTTGTAGCTCCTTACACACTCCTAGGAGTTCTGGTTCACCATGAGCTTGCTGGGTACTCTGTAACGGGGTGCTTCAAGTCCTATCCCATAGAGCCACATTAATCCATGCCATTCACTGATGAGGATCAACTAATCCAAAACAGTCTATATGCATGTTGGATTATTGTGGCTCTGTACAATTAACAAGCTAACACATCATTGCAATACAGCGGTTCTAGGGGTGTGGCTAGCTTACAGGGTCAACAATGGATGATTTGCATATTCAGCAGTGATGCATCATGGGAGACATCATATGCTCACTCCAACCTGAATTATCACAAATACCTTCTGTTTTAAGAAGGCAAACTTTTCTTTTACCTACAAACAATATATTGTAGATTGTCAGAAAGCTAGAACAGTAGCCATTATAGTATAATCAAAAGGAGAGCGTTGGGTGTATCCCCATCAGTGTTGCTCAAGACGTGATATGGTACTTTTCATAGGATTTTGCTATAAGTATTAAAATAAGGTCTTACCAACCCTTGAAACCCAATGGAGTTACTTGATGGACGACTTTATATAAATACTAGAAACACTGCTGTGGTTTGTTGCGGCTCTGACACACCAGCATAATTCTGATGGATATTGTGGAGTTAATGAACGCACGTTAGGGGAGAACTGTGGTCAGACAAGGTCGAGGATGGTCGTGGACACGCACAGAGTTTATTTGTTTCCGTCTACATAGGAGAAAACGGAGAAGCCGAAATATCACGTATTCTCCACTTCTGGCCCCTTCCTTTGTAGTTCTTAGTGTAGCGCTTAAAGCAAGCTTCCCTCGGGGAGTTTAAACATAGAATTCCCTCTAATCTGGAAATGTTGTTTTTCTAATTTTAGTTGGGATAAAGTCAGCCTGAAAATGTCTTTCCTCAATTTGTATCTTTCTCACTTGGGAAAAGCATACAAAGTGCGAATACAGATTAAGGGGAGGAAAAAAAAAGGGAATAATTCCAAGACAGAGAAAATCAGCAACAGAAGTGACCGGCTGAATTACAACCACATGAAAGAAACGCTTTCTTCAAAATTTGATGCAAAACAATGATTACGTTTTTACACCGTGGATGGTGACAATGAGTATTTCATACGCAGAAAATTCTGTCTTGGTGCATTTCTCATAGTGTGATACAATATAAGAATAAACCTGACTTCTGGGAATATCTCAATATGAGAAGCATCTGATGGAAACCTCCATCTCTGACTAGGTGAGCACTTGTCCCAGAGCAACATGTCAAGTGCACAGATGCAAACATGAAGCAGGGCTTTTTGGTGCCTGCTTCGTGCCGCGTAGTGCCGGAGCTTAGCGCAACGATAGCAGTAATGCCGTAGTCCGTGCCCTGCACCCGGGTAATTCAGGGATCCGGCAATTGCCAAACTCCCCCCCCCCCCCCCCCCGATTTTTCGTGCAACAGCAGGGTGCACCATCTTTCGGCTCACCCTGTGGCAAAAAGCCCCGCGCCAAACTGCCATGTACACAACAGGTTACACCTTACTGCAGATCTCCCAAGAAAAGACAGATGCCTAAAAGAGCAAAACTGAGTGAGTGAAGGAAAGGCACGCAGCTTGCGAACATTAAAAAAAGTTGCCGGTTATAATTATTGATTTATGAATATACTCAGTTCAACGCTGTGGAAGATGTCAGCGCTATAATTACTAAACATAATAATAATTTAAAGCTCCAAAATATTCCGTGGCGCTGTACAAAGTAAGAAACAAACATGGGTACATAATAACACATACAGTGGTATACACCAATATACAAGATGCAGTATTGGTTAAAACAGGTGTGGATTTGAATAAAAGTACATTTACTGATATTTTACTATGTACTTTTACCATTAGAAGAATATCTGTAAATTTACTGATATTCTACTATGACTTAAAGTGAACCTAAACCAAGTAAAATTATTTAAAATAAACACACAATGTACCTGCAAATGATAATTACATACCTACCTCGCCGTCAGTTCCACTCAGAAGCGCACCATTTTCTTCTTACAACAATCCCTTCCAGAACTGAAGCTATATCAGTTGCTGTTAGTCATATATCAGTTGCTGTCAGTTATAACTGAAAAGGCAATGAATGAGCAAGGTAATGTCCATGTTTCCCTATGGCTCAAGTGGGTGATATTACAGGTTAACAGTGTGCTGACCAGGAAGCTGTTATGGGGTAATGGCCATTTTCAAAATGGAGGACGGAGAATTACATTGATCACAGTAGACAAACGCAGGAGAGTAGATGAGTAGACTATGCGGGAGGTAACTATGACGTGTGTATGTTTATTTTGACTTTTATTTTTCAGTTTAGGTTTGCTTTAACACTAACTCCCCTGCCTATGCCTAACACTAACCCCCCTACCTACACCAAATAGCATAGCAGAACTCTTGTGCCCACCATAGCCACTAATGATCTTGTGTCAGAGTTTCTCTAGAGTATAGTGGAACTTATGTGCCCGTCATAGCTGTTTATTGTTGCGCACTGGATTTCTGCTATAGTATAGTGGAACTCCAGTGTCTGATACAGCCTCTAATTATCTTGCGCCTGCTCTATAGTGTAGTGAAACGTTGGCGTCTGTCAAAGCTGCTAATTATTGCACGCCAGAGTTCCGCCATAGCAGTTCATTTTTGTGCATGCACAAGTAACCCCATCGCCGCAGCTTGTATAGCGACCTAGGGCTGTGCCCAAATTTTTAAACACGAACTACGTCTAAATTAACGGATTCACCCAGTACAGTTATGCAAGTTATTATGAATTTATAAGCCAAATGTAGACTTCTGTTTATAAATGTCTAGAATGATCTTAAAGTGAACCTCTAGACTAAAAATCTACTCAGCAGCACTGAAAAGGCTTGGTGTTTCTTTAACAGTTTCACAGCAACAGAACTTTGTTTTTCTTACCCAGGCCTCATTTTTAGCTGCACAGAAGCTGAGCTCCACCCCATCAAAGAAATCTGCCCGGATATTTTTCCCCTAATGCTGTGCAAAGCATGATGGGATTTCTGATGTTGTTGTTCTCGTTGCCTAGCACACACAGCTGGGAGGGGTGATCAGGACACAGGACAGTTGGAACTGTGTCTCATGCTCCCTTTCACCTCCTTTCAACCAAAAAGATGGCTGCCCCATGAAATCACAAGCATTTTCCTTTTCTTTTAAAACAGGATGGGCAAGAGTCCCATGAGGCCCATGGAAGTGGGTGAGGCCCACGAAACGCGTTGCATTTTGAATTGGAGTATGTAAATAAAAAGTTTTTCTGTCGAAAATCCGACATTTTTTCTTGTGTCCGCATCAGGGAGGTAAGTCCACCAACGACCTCCCTGCCTTTTAAATATTTTATTTTGTTTTATACTTCTGGCGCCTCTGTAACATTGATTACAGGATGGGCAAGAGATTATATTACCTATCTATTTTAATTAACTATTTCTGCCACTGGAATGTGAGCATCACATTCGCAGCGGCAGCTTCTACAGCCGCAGAGACGCGCTAGTCATGTCCCTTCCCTGCAGTTTGGGGGCCTGTGTGCGTGATCGTGGAGGCAGATGCCCACGATCGCGCTGTTACTGGAAACGGGAGATTGGCTGCAGGTGACAAAAGTCTCCTGAGCCAATCCGTACATGTTCGCCAAGAATGAACACTGTTTTAGTTCAAAAACAGTGTTCATTCTTAAACAGAGTCGCTGCGCTTCCTCCCGCCCACCGATTTCTGTCGCTGATCGTTAGATTTATGAATGGGAACCCATTCATTATTCTCCCCTCTAGGCCACCGTAATGCCTGCGTCACTTCCCTAGTTACAATGTAGCAACACATTACTTTCTATAGCATACTTATTGTACGCAAATAGGAAGTATTTAATGGGAACATCTACTGACTTTGGGGAATATTTTTTTTTATATATGCATGTCAAGAGGCCATATTATTACTAAATTACTAGTCTACCTAAGCCCATTTAAAAACGGGCTCTAGGTAGTGATATTACCGCGCCGTTACCCCCGCTGCTCACACACCTGCCCGTCACGCGTGCACACCCGCCCGCTCTACTCCCTGGCCTGACCTCCCGTCCCAACGGTTGTCTGTACTGTGCACATGCGCAGTACAAAAAAGCCACGGACGGACAGACAGGGAAAGTGGATGACGCAGGGACAGTTAGGTTTTATTGTATAGGATGGGATAATAATTAGTGATGGATGTAAAACTGAAAAAAATCACCTTTATTTCCAAATAAAATATTGTCACCATACATTATTCTATGGATATAATTTTAACGTTACAATAACCGGGTCAAATGGCCAAATAAAATGTGCTGATTTCAATTACGGGAGCATGTATTATTTTAAAACTATAATGGTTGAAAACTGAGAAATAATACATTTTTTACACTTTGTTCTTATTATTCCCATTATAATGCATTTAGAATAAAATAATTTTTAGCATACTGTACCACCCAAAGAAAGCCTAATTGGTAGCAGAAAAAACAAGGTATAGATCACTTCATTGTGATAAGTAGTGATAAAGTTATTGGGGAATGAAAGGGAGGAGCATTGAAATGTGTAAATTCCTCTTGTCCATAAGGTGAAAAATACCAACGGGCTGAAATGGTTAACATAACGAATGTAACTTAATGACAGTATGTTTGTTTAGGCTGAAGTTCCTCTTTAATGAAAATAATTTTAGAAAAAAAATCATTTTTAAAAGATAGCAAAATAACATTTTGACACTTTTAATAGGAAATTTAACTCACTACCTAAATTGTACAGAAAACCTAAAAGAGGGACAAATAAGGAAGAAAAAGGGCAGGGGGATTTGGCTCCAAAAGAGGCACTGCTATAAGTGGGCCACTTTGGGACTATCTTTACTTTAGTGACTAGTGCTGCACAACAAACAGGTGAAATAACATGGCCCTGTCAACACTTTCTGGAAGCCGTGTGAGTTTTGCAAAATGTCAATTTCACATTCATCAAACATCTACTGTATTTTAATTTCATAATTTTTTTGGAGGGGTGGTTTTTCCTGATTTTTTTCAGCATTTTAATTATTTTTCAGCGTCTGCTTTTTTAAAGGGGTTCTGTGGTGGTATAGAAAAACAAAAAAGTGTCACTTACCTGGGGCTTCTAACGGCCCCCTGCAGATATATCCTGTCCCACACCATCACTCAAGAATCCTCCGTTCCACGCTGCGGGTCACCTTCCAATGATTTGTCTAGCAAGACGAAGGTCACTGGCTGCTCGGCCATGGCCGTGCGCATCCTTGCTCCTGCTTGCGTCTCCGGGAGCTTACTGGGCAGGCGCAGTACAAAGTTTTCTTGCACTACGCCTGTGCAGTAAGCGCCTGGAGATGCGAGCGGGAGTGAGGAGGCGCACGGCCGTGCAGCTGCAGTAGCATTCGTCTAGCTAGACAAATAATTGGAAGGTGACCCGCGGCGCAGAACGGAGGATTCTTGAGAGATGGCTCGGAACAGGATATCTGCAGGGAGCTGTTAAAAGCCCCAGGTAAGTGACACTTATTTGTTTTTCTATACCACCACAGAACCCCTTTAAGGTGTGATTCATGTTTAATGTAAGACAATGAAAACACAGAAAAATCATGTTTTTTGTGCAAAAAATATATGCAATCTGAAATGTTTCAACATACATAAAAATTTACACCCTACAGGAATATCATATAATAATAGGATATCACAAAAAATTATCAGTTATGCCACAACCACCGGGCAGATGTGCTGACCACCACAATTAAATGGCCACTTTGCTCTGCTTTAAAGCCAGTGTATAGTACTTCTATTCTCCTCACCCATTGTCCGCTGTCATCAAGAGAGGAATTGCCTTCCTATCTGCCCCACATGCAATTTAGCATGCCAGACCTGTGTCAAGGCTGGATATCTGTACGCTGACATCAGAGATTGAGAGGAAGGGCATAAACCAGTGAGTCACCCTTGGGCTGGGTCGGTGCACAAAGCTATTAGTGCAAATATCCATGCAAAAAGGGCATATACGCAAAATGCGCACTCCAGAAATTTGAGTGCCGCAAATAGACGCTTATAGGATATTGGTCAAATTACCAATATTCTACTATTGGTTAGCAGTAGTTCTAATAGTAAATATCAGTAAATGTTGCAGATATTTTACTATCACTAAACCTAACCCTATTCTTACATGAGCCCTCCCTCTCTCCCTAAATTTCCATATATCGCCAATATGAGCATGGGCACCTACGGGGGCGTACATCAAAAAGGGCGTCAGGAAAAAAAGGCGCGGGATGTAAACGATAAGCAGTAATACCGTTTATAAAAATATTGTGTTGTATTTCGTTTACAAATAATGTTTTACAAATTTATAAATCATTAAATAATGTGTATGAAATTGGCAATTGTGAAAACGTTAATCTTCCCTGTTTCAAAAGTGAAACTTATAATTACGTTTGTTAAAAAAACGATAATATATGTTTAATCGTTATAATTGTATATTATTGTGAATAATCTTCATTTATTGTTTCTTCTTATAATAAAATCTGAAAATATTGTTATAATATTGTTAACGGTTATATAAATATAACTACGTTCGTAATAAGTGTTGTAAAACATTAGTAAGTATTACTAAAATTTTACTAAAACTATACCTAACCCTACTCTCACACAGAACCCTCCCTGTACCTATCCCTAACCCCTAGACCCCCCTGGTGATGCCTAACCCTAAGACCCCCCTGGTGGTGCCTAACCCTAACCACCCCCCTGGTGGTGCCTAACCACCCCCCTGGTGGTGCCTAACCCTAACCACCCCCCTGGTGGTGCCAAACCCTAAACACCCCCCTGGTGGTGTATATTGTACTGTAACTATACCTAACCCTACTCTCACACAGAACCCTCCCTGTACCTATCCCTAACCCCTAGACCCCCCTGGTGGTGCCTAACCCTAAGATCCCCCTGGTGGTGCCTAACTCTAAGACCACCCTGGTGGTGCCTAACCCTA
Organism: Hyperolius riggenbachi; assembly: GCF_040937935.1. NCBI lineage: Eukaryota > Metazoa > Chordata > Amphibia > Anura > Hyperoliidae > Hyperolius > Hyperolius riggenbachi. The sequence continues at coordinate 135,888,859 of NC_090649.1, forward strand.
ACCACCCACAGGGGGGTGGTGCCTAACCCTAACCACCCCCCTTACTGATCGCTTTATTATGTGGACAATAATGTTTTACAAATAGTGACTGTAAAAAATATACTGCAATTTACGTTACATACTAATCACTTTATTTTGTGAACAATAATGTTTTACAAGCATTAAGGAATAAAAATTTTAAATAATTTTATTGTGTGGATAATAATATTTTACAAGTAGTGACTGTAAAAAATATACTACAATTTACGTTACGTACTAATCACTTTATTTTGTGAATAATAATGTTTTACAAAGAGTAAGGGATAACATTTTTAAATAATGTTTTAGTTAAATACGATAAATATGTTTAGTATTTTTATAAATGTTATTCGTCATGGGCACATTTTCTAATTTTAAATAATCACGAGCACAGTTATAAAACATTAAAAATCTCCGGGCGCCGTTTGTAAAACGTTAATAATCTCCGGCACCCTTTTTTCCTGTTTGGCGCCCATTTAACGATCTGTATTATGGGAGTGAATGGCGGCGCCCTTTTTGTCCACTAGCTGCCGGCGCCCTTTTTTCCTGTTTCCCCTACGGGGTGCCCCAACTCTTGCGATGCCTCTGGTGCCCAAATTTCCTGTCACTGACAACTGCAGAAGAGCAAGGAAGGACGGACATCTTAGACTGCATGCAGGAGAGAAGCGAAGGTAATTTCTTTAATATATAGTATATGATATGGGGTGGCACACTACAGAGCTTTTATTTCCATTTGTTATATACTATAATTTTAGGTTATTAATATGGCTCAGTTTATGCACTGCTAAAGAGAACAGGAAACAAAACCTCACTTTGCAATATTTTCTTTATCCTGTGAAACAGGAAAACACTACTTCCACACACTGTAGGCAACAACAACCAATATTCAAGAAAACAACAGATCAATACCTCCTGCAGTAACTGCTTCACACGCTGCTTTTTTATCTTGTAAAAAAAAAACCAAATATATATTTTGTCTTTGTAACGTATTCTGTTTGGTTCCAGATAGCCTGCATGATTACAGTGCATTCAGTAAATTACAGAATCAAGAACTTTCATTATCTACATCCTCCCCGGGCAATAAACTTGCACTAAATTAGGCTGGTAACATAAAGGAAACCTGGCCGTGCTGAGAAAAAGAGGGCAGCCTGCCATTACTCACCTCTGGAAATTGTTTATGTATTACTTTTATGTAGCACTGGTGCACTGAGTGCAGGGTATCTGAATTTTAAAAATGGAGAGTAAAAAGTGACTTATAGGACACCTGAAGAGGGATATGGAGGCTGCCATATGTATTTCATTTTAAAGTGGTCTGAAACTCAGAATGTCTTCTTTGCTCCAAAAGATTACGTATAGCATTAAACCTACTATCACAAAATAAATTGTAGCAGAACAACATTCAAATAGTTAAACAAAGCACTTTGCTCTGCAGTAGCAAACCCCTTAAGCTTATGATTCACATCCAAATAGGAGATAACATTATCTTTTGTTTACATCCCTCTGTTTGCTACATACCTAGCTGAGCTGAAAATGAGCTTTCTCTCTGCTTCAAGAATGCACACAGTTCAGAAGAGCTCACTAGAAGTTTTTAATATACAGTAGATTATGAATGAAATGAAAATGAATAAAATGTAATGGCAGCTTTCAGAGCAGATAGACTGTACTTTGGGTCCATCTAATTAGTAAATGGACATTATTACTTACATTACAATATAAAATATGATAACTGTATGGGTGATAAAAAGTAGGAAACCACATTTTTATTGAATGTTGTGTCAGAGTATTTATCCCACTTTAAGCAATACTAGTTGCCAGGCTATCCTACTGATCCTGTTCCTCTAATACTTTCAGCTATAGATTCTGAACAAGCATATGCAGATCAGGTGTTTCTCATATTTTTGTCAAATCTGGCAAGATTAACTGCATGCTTGTTTCTGGTGTGATTAAAACGCTAATGCAGATCAGCAGGGCTGCCAGGCAACTGGTATTGTTTAAAAGGAAATACATATGGCAGCCTCCATATACTTCATCCTTCAGGTTCCCTTTAATTTGAGACTGTCACTTTTAATAATAGGTGCCATTGATATGTTACTGGCAGGAAACTCACGGAAAACGGGAAGTATGTAAACTTCTTGCAGACAATGCGGATACGAACATTCAATAGTGTTGCAAGCTAATTTGGCTACAGGGTTTAACGAAAAAATGTTTGGTCGCAGAAATAGCGGTAGGAGAAATGGGTAAATTTACCGATATGACGGCTCACCCTGCTGCCGCTCAAATTCCCGGCATCATAAAATACTATTCCCCCTCCGAGTCATTGCAACATGGAGTGAGAAGTAATTTGTGGTCCAGTGATCACCAGAACCCCAAATTACCCATGCGTGGGAACCAAACTATGGCACTAGTGCTATAGTGACGCCCAAATCAGGCTCTATGCAGCCAGCGCTGGGTGGCCGAAAGCATCTGCTTTGTTCTTGCGTGCTGAATAACTAAGTTCAGCCATTTTAATTCCATCATTAGTAGGCTGTTCAGGTCTGGATGTGTCAACCTACACTCAAAATCTCCTAGTGGTGTTGTTAGGCAAAAAGGTTTGGGGCTAGCACTCAAACCTCTGCCATGGTGCTGCAATTGTCTGCCTCCTCCCTAAGTGTCAGGAAGACCCCAGAGACAGACAGCGTAGCTGGCCAGAAGGTGGGTATACCTGATCCATAGTCCCGCACTGCTTAGCTGTACTAGTGCAGAGCTTCCATCTTCTTCCTTCCCCAAATGGTGCATGGTCTCAATACTAGAGGCTTGTCCCATACTGATGTTGCAGCTACTCAGAATATCCATTCCACAGCTAGATCATCAGTTTGGGACAAGCTTCTAATATGGGCAGCACACACCATGTGGGGAAGGAAGATGACGTAAGCTCTGCATGACTGCAGCCAAGCAGTGCTGGATTGTGGATCAGGTATGTCAACCTCCCAGCAGCTGCACTGTCACTCACTGTCTACCTGTGTTTATAAGCAGTAGGTTGCCAAACAGGGAAAGGGGGGGGAGTCAGAAACCTTACTCTACTACCCCAGGAAGTCGACCAAAAAGCCCAGACCCCAAGGGTCACAATACAGACAAATCCACATATCAAGGACCCCACCTGAACTTTTCAAGCAATTTGCCTTTATTGGTATAACAACATCACAGCTAAGAAGCACAACGTTTCAGTCTAAAGGACCTTTTTCACTTGAAAAAGGTCCTTCAGACTGAGCTGTGATGTTACATCAATAAAAGCAAATTGCTTCAAAAGTCCAGGTGGAGTCCCTGATGTGGGGAAGTGTGCATGCCTGAAGTGGAGGCTAGCTGTCTGACAAACGGCGGTTGATATGGTGCTTATTCCTCTCACAAGAAGCAACTAAAATGCTTGTGCATGCACTTATCATCTCCCGTCTTGACTACTGTAATAACCTACTCTGTGGTCTACAAAAAAGCAGACTGGCACCTCTCCAATCCCTACTAAACTCCGCTGCCCGTCTCATCCACCCCTCTTCTAGATCCTCTGATGCAGCCCCTCTCTGCCGATCCCTCCATTGGTTACCAGTTGCCTAAAGAATCCAGTTTAAACTTCTCACGCTTGCGTACAAAGCTTTACACAAGCTATCACCTCCACACATTTCCCTTATTAATCTCCAGATACCTCCCCGCCCGGACCCTCCGTTACTCACAGGAGAACCTTTTGTCCTCCAGCCTAGTCACCTCCTCTCACTCTCTCACCCAAGACTTCTCACGGGTTATCCCTTTCCTTTGGAACTCTCTCCCTCAGCCAGCTCGTCATGCCACAAGTCTGGAAACCTTCAAACGTACTCTGAAAACACACCTGTATAATTTGCTATAGGCAGCACTGAAGGCACACTGGCTCACCCACTAACCCCTGTGTTTCCTTCCCTGTTGTTTCCTCCCCACTACCCTCTAGATTGTAAGCTCGCAGGGGCAGGGACCTCCTTCTAGTGTTTCTCGTACTGCTGTAATTTTAACATATGCACATGTACCAACTACACATCAACTATGTATGTATCTGTATTTATTCTCTTCAATGTCATGACTGTACAGTGTCTTGTATTTCTTATGTATATTTGTTCCCCATTATTTGTTTGTACTATGTACAGCGCTACGGAAGATGTTGGCGCAATATAAATAAAAAATAATAATAATAATTATGTAAGGGTATACCGCAGCACAACCCTGGTGCCTGGATCATCTCAAATACTTGCAACATTACTGAATTTCCCCCAAATAATATTTTGTGGTGTGTCTTTCATTACAGCAGCTGCCCCAACATTTATCAAAGCGATTTAACAATATTTGATGTAAAATGAATGTTCTGAACCTCTTTCTGTGATTGCTGCTGTAGTCCCCCTGTTTGTAGCACCCTGACTTCCACATTCCACTTCCCCCATTATTTGGATTTGTGGATCTTTCTCTTCTCTGGCCATTACTTTTTCACTAATGAAGCAAATATTGACACACTACGGTAGTGCAGCGATGTACTTAAGCACAACCACTCAGCTGTCTGTAATTAGGGACTATGTTTATAGCTTTTGCGTACCAAAGATGTAGGGGCTTAGTAAAAGGGATGTGTTTTTTTCCTGAAATATGGTTGAGGCTTGCTTAGCAGACTGTGGATAACTATGACATTATTATGGGATCTTGGGAGGTATTCTCAGTGTACTGATTGCACGATGCACTCTGACTGCCGGCCTTCACATACAACAAATATGATTTAGACTTCGTGGCAGGCATGAAAGTAGGCAGAATCCCATGAACATCTGGGCTGTCAGTGAACTTTAAGAAACTGAAAACATTACATATCGATGTTTTCTCTGAATGAACTTCAAAATACACACTACAGTTGACTCTTGCCTAGAAGGTTAACTAGATTGTACAGTGCTGTGAACATTAGTTGAGCTGCATAAAAACTAAGACATAACACCACTCATTTTTCAAACAACCGAGGACATTCTTGCCTAAGTTCATACATCTGCAAGCAGTTCAGGCCATTTCACATTGTTGATGAATTATCCCCCGTTTCCTTGGCCTAATCCTTTTCATTTATTTATATTTTACGAAGAGAACATGAAAGGCAGCTCGTAAAAACCCAACTGCTTTTGATAAATCCTGTCATAGGTGCTTAATGGAACCTTGCAGGGGCCCAGATGAAAACGGATACCTGGTAAAAATGAAGACAGCAAATCGAATAGCAAACTACTCAGTAACCTTCATATCGTGTTTTAAAACTCTGGAGAAATCCTTTCAGCCAACACATAAGGCTAAGCTAGCATTTTACTTGATACTTAGTAGGTCTCTACACCATTATCCAGTATAGAAGCAAATTGTCCTTATACTACAGCCTCTGTGGTGAAAAGTACCGGCAGATATACAGAGCCTTATCCATTTTTACTGTTATGTTTTATGAAACATAATGCATTGTGGGTGGTCGGAGTAAATCCAGAAGTGATAGGATGTCCAATGGCTATCACCTCAGAGGCCCTTTATCTGATATCTTCTCCTGATATGGCACTAAAGGTAATTTCATTTCAAGACAATTTTCTCACGCCAGTCAGAAATTAGCATTAAAATAATAAATTGTATTTACCTACATTCTGTGAGTGTGTGCCCTAGATAGACACACACAGAACATTTATATCGCACTTTTCTCCTAGCAGACTCAAAGCTCCAGTCACTTGGGTGCACTCTATAGGCAGTAGCAGTGATAGGGAGTCTTGCCCAAGGTCTCCCACTGAATAGGTGCTGACTTACTGATCAGGAAGAGACAAGATGTGAACCCAGGTCTCCTGTAACAGAGATAGATCCCTTAACCAGTATACTATCCATCCACTTCTGGGTGTGGGTGGGACAGTACACTATCCAGCAGTCACTGGATGTGTGTATGGGTGGGATGCACTTACAATGAATCCAAAATACCCCTCAGCTTCCCAGAGCAATGGGTTATTGCATGATTGTATAGTAAAGAGTAGAGCAGCTGGGCACATCCAGATAAAATGCCTTTATTCAAAAAATGTTAAAATCAATTCCACGACAGGCAATGGCAGCAATCCACCAGGAGAGAGAGGGTAGACATTGCCTGTCGTGGAATTGATTTTAACATTTTTTGAATAAAGGCATTTTATCTGGATGTGTCCGGCTGCTCTACTCTTTACTATACAGTCATGGTAAATTCTTTTTGAGCTTAGAGCACTCCAGGGAAGCCATGTACAGTGGTCTTGTGCACCTTCCACTCTACCTTGCTGGTTATTGCATGATTGTCTCATAGTACAAAAACTTAAGAACATTATGTGTGTTTCTGGATTTAAAGTCCCCATACATAGGGTTTGCTCATTTATTTACTAGCCCTAATGTAAAACGCTTTTCCAAACTCCTTTTTAAAAAAAAACTTTAAATCCATATTTTAATGCACAGAGGCATAAATCCTAAAATTCCATTGTCCCAGTTCAGGAAATACGGCTTCCATAATACCTATTTAAACACAGATTTTATTTAAAAGGAGTAAAAAACAACAACAACCTTCTACTGCTTCAAATACTCCATGAAAGAGAGTTTTGTATTATAATCCTATATTTTGTGTATACCATTGATTGTATTACTACCCCATACCCCATATTTGTCTTTTACTCTTTACAGTGTCACGGAATATATTGCTGCTTTATAAATCAATATTGATAACTCTCACAATAAAGTGGTCTTAGGCCTGGTTCACATTAGCGTTTTGAGCCAAAAGGATCCATTGAGCGGATCCACTCTCCACTTCACCGGATCTGGGTGGCTCTGTCCGCGGCCTGGTTCACATTAAAAATAGAAAGTGAAAACGGATCTGCTCAATGATTGATCGGATCCGTTTTCACTAAATTTCGCCAACAAATACATACCTAATCTTCTGTAGCAGCCGGTGGTAGAGGCTTCCTCCTCTTCCGCTGTGACTACACAGTGCTTCATGTGACTAGTCATGTAGTCACATGACGCAGAAGAAGACGGAAGCCTCTACCGCCGGCTGCTACAGAAGATTAGGTACGTATAAACCCTCCATCACCCTCCCGGCCAGCTACTGCACCCTCACTCACCCTCCCGTCGCTCAGGTTCGTGATGGCACATGCCCCCATGGAACAGTTAGTTTCTTCACTAGTGTAAAGAAACATTCTGTTTTCCATTGCCCCAATGCTACAGCATTTTTTGTCCGGATCCATTCCACTGGGCAGAATGGTCTGGAAAATTAGGGCCTGCAGCAGTTTTTAGATCCGGGGACCGGAGCGTATCCGTATCAACGGACGCATGTGAATGGATCCATAGGTTAACATTCGATCCTTTCAAATCCCTTCCATTTGTACATTATACTTTCCGTTTCCAATCCGCAAAAAAATGTTAATGTGAACCGGGCCTTTATGAGAGTCTTAATTAGAGTATTTCCATAGTGTCTGAGGAAGGGATGATGGGATATGATGACATTACCACATTCCTCTTAGATACACAAGCATGGTTTAAAACTTTACTTTAAGGCTGCTTTCACAGTGGGAAGTTAAAGTCCCACGTTACAGCAGCCTGTAACGCAGCCCAACTCACAGCACTGAAAATCAATGTGCTGTTCACAGTGCACATGTTGCATTACAGTATAACGCTGCACGTTTAATGTAAGTGCAGCATGCTGTGCGTTATACTCGTACTTTGCTGTGTTACACTGCTTGCACATGCTCAGTAATGTATGTCAGGAGAGGAGGAGGGGAGAGTTCGCTATTGTATCTATAAACATACAAATATCCAGGCACATCGCCTCTAGTTAGGACATTTTGATTTTTCGCTATTGTATCTAGCCACATGGCTAATTAATGTTCACTGCACTGTGTGACGTAATGTGTTTACTTCCTGGAGCGGCCGCTTTGTGCGACGATTGGCTGGCGGGACCACGTGATGCGGAGTGTTCCGATCACGTGGTCTCCACAGTCTTTTGACGCATGCGCCGTTTTCGTTCGATAGTATGCGTCAAAAAGTACGCATCACGTATGATCACGTACGCATGAAGAGACACATAACACAGCTCTATATAACATCCAACTTCAAAGTTTACATGCGTTGCGTTATGCGACCTTGACGTTGCATCTAACGCAACGTCCAAGTGTGAAAGAGCCCTAAAGGACAACTATTCAAAAATTGCAATTGATACTTGTGATCTGACTTATGAGAATTGGGCTCCTCATACAGGAAACCAATAAGGTAGCATTTGTAGCAGATTTCTTACCTGTTATTGATTGATGGTTACTGAAGATTTATAGTGAAAAGACCTCTGCATTATTTCACAAGCTGTCTTATAGTAATGCTACCACTCCCACCATCACCACCTCCACCATCACGGGTTATTATTATTTTTATCACTAGTACAAATTAGTAGTGCTGCTGTTTTTCTCCTCCTCTTTCTGACAGATGAAAATGTTTTGCTGCTGTGGAAAAGTTTCTGTTGCTATGTGTTTTCTCAGGAGATTGGTACCAATGTTTTAGTCGGCAAGTATTCCTGGCCAATGAAACGGTAGTAATGCAAATACATTTTTTGTTCTCCTAAATAAGGTGAGCATTTTTTCTCACACTCTTTAGCTACCCAGCACCCTCCCTTCCTCAATAATAATAATCCTAACATTTGTATAGCGCTTTTATCCCGTTGAGCTGCAGCCACTAAGGGCACACTCTAGGGGACACCCTGCAGGAAGTCTTACCCAAGGATTTCTTACTGAATAGGTACTGACCCTAGCCAGGATTCAAACCCTGGTCTCCCATGTCAAAGACAAAGCCCCTAACCAGTACACTATCAATTTTATTTGATGTGGCTCCCATTTCTTTGAAGGTTATGGCAATTTAATGGTTTGGAGTAGACACGTATGGCCAGTTACAGTATGTTGTTAATTGCTAACAATTTGGCTTGATAATAAAGGAAAACTTCAAGTTTACCTCTTTTTACATTTAAAAGTTTAGCAGAGGTTCTAATTACCCTAGTCCTGCGGATGGCAGCGCCCCACTGCAGAATTTCAGGCAGATAAGGAGTGATGTAATTATTTTATTGCACGCATTAGCAGAGAAAAAACAAAAGTTTCCACTCCCCGGTAGGTGGTGGGGGGTGGGGGGCGGTTTGGGGGAAATGTTGGTTGATCGGAAGCTGTGCTTCAAAGAGTTTAGAGAAGTCACAAATGCTATCTTCCCACCTTCCCTCTGGATAAATAAGAGGGCAGCTATAAGGGAAGGGGGAACATGGCAGCTCCTATAGCTATAAGAAAGCAGGAGGAACTGCAGGGAAAAAAATGTGCTTGGTTCCCTTTAAGATGACATTGTGTTATGCAATAGTGTGTATGCATAGGTTAGGATTTAGTTAGTGTTAGGTCCCCTCCCATCGAGGATGACTTCTTCGCAGTGGGAGGGAAGAGTACTAAACAAGTTGCATGCAAGCTGTTACAGGAAACCAACATCCTCCAGTGGTAGACAGGTCATGTGTATGCTCGGTGTGTATTTTACCCCACAAGTGGGGCTTGCACTCTTTTGCAGGTAGGCACTTGCCTGTTTTTAAGTAGCGCTGCTCATTTCCTTGCCATGTACTAATTCAATTCATTTTTGGTCAGCTGCTCCCACTTAACAGCCTTGCTTTTGGTTTATATGCAGAGCTTCTGTTTGGGTTCAAGGTGCGTTTGCAGTTTCTGGGGGAACTCAGCGCACCTCTGATAGGAGGCCATTCGGAGGCAGCCTGGTGATGTGCTGATCCACCTTTTACGCAATAGTGTGTATGTGCATTTCTGTGGGTGACATTGCACTAAAAAGTACATCAGCATCAGTCCCAACCAAAGTTATGATTATTACATGTGATTATTATATGATATAATTATTACAAAGTTACAGATTCTTTTCATGTGATCTGCACAACCAGTCGCTCCTCTGTTCTTTAGAGATAAATAGTAAACTGCAACAGAATGAGAGTTGGCATGTGGCCACTGTACAGGATGTTATAGTTCCTATATTCTGATTACATGCATATTTATAAATCGTCCTAAAAGGAGAAATAGTCCTAGGAGAATTCCTCATCTCCAGTCCTTCAGTCACTTGAGATGCTCACCCAAGCAGCAGGCTCCAGTAATTTGGAATTCTGGTAGCAGAAGCAGCCTATGTGTTGGACCAAAGTCTACATTCATTCATGCACATATCCCTGATGTTTAACAAAACTGTTTCATCTCTTTACAAGTCTGAATTAGAAATACTTTCAGACAAGAGATGTTCTGCCTGTGATTTCTCCACTGAAATCTCATCAATGGATCCTGAAGTCTACAATTTGACTGATGGCTGTGCATAGACTTCTCTGTGTAACTTTCCACTGACCTCTGGCATTAAGTAGACAATTAGAAAAAATTAAAGTCCAATATAATCAGTGGTCGTAGCTGATGCTCCAATTAGGATTTAAATTCTATTAGTGTAACAAGCCTAAATGAGAAGGTTATAAAAGAAGATAAGTGGCTACACACTCAATGTTTGGCTAGATTCCTGACAAATAATGCAATTTACAGAATTAACCCTCTCACCCCTGACATTTACAACAAGGCAAACGCTAATTAAACTAATTTCAAGTCTTCAGAATTAAACAGGAGTCATCTGTTTGCAGGTCAACAAACTAAAATTGCTTACTATTAGGATTGTCAGTCATTTCAGTCAAGTATGTGTTCAGGCTTGCTGGATTGTAGATATTTTAAATAAAAAAATGCCTTCTTAGAAGCAGAAGGTATTTAAAATATTTTAGTTTTCTGTGAACAAAAGGAAACTCCCTTGACACATCACTGAGTGAATATACTGAATCGATTATTCCGTTATGCTTCTGAACCACCATAGCAACCATAGCAGCTTCTATGGAGCCCGTAGCCAAGGGGGGCCTAGCGTGAGTGGTCAGTGGTGTCAGGCTTCATGGAGACCTTGACCCCCCTGAAGTGCAGCATAGCACTAGTAGAGTGCAGGAAAAAACTCACTTCTCCAGGTGTCCCCATCCCCATGACAACAGTACCATCTCTTGTCTTCTGGCTACCTATACTGGGGTCAATGTTGACTACTTATACTGGGTTAATTCCAGGGGCTAATACTGTGGGGAAACCTCTGGCTACAGATACCAGAGGGTTACTTTTGGCCTTAAACTTGGTGTTTGTGTTGGTGGAGGGGGCACAAGGATGCCTTATAATTTTTTGGGTGGCCCATCCAAAATTTTGCTATGGGGCCTCATAATTTCTAGCTACCCCCTGCAAACACACATCCCCAGGTTTACACCTGCAGGTTTGCATCTGCGAGATGCAAATTATTCTGAGGAGATGCAGGTTTATGTAACTTTTGTGTGCATATTTATGCAGCTTTAAAATGGACCAATTGAACTTCACCTGGGTGAAATTGTATCTCATTGGCTACCTCTAGATTACATTGTGTCTATAACCTTTTAATTTTATACATCCATTCTAATCCAACTTTCAGACAGCTGTTTCAGGTTCATTGGCCCTTATTAGCACAAGGCTTGCATTCAGATAGATGTTTAGTAGGTTGTGGGGTACAGTGAATTTTACTACCCAAGGAAAACCTAATGCAAAACATTAGATACTTACCTATTAAGAGGGAAGCCAATGGATCCTCCAAGGGCTTCCCATGTCATCCTTGAGACCACTGCTGCTGCCTGTGATCTTCTTGAAGTTTGCATCCACACTTCCTGTTGTGCACAAGCATGGCCATACTGCACCCTGACAAGCACAGCAGCATCTGCGCATTAGCTCATCCATGAGCGCTCCAACTTACTGAGCAGGCATTACTGCACTCGCACAGGCACAGTATGACCCCGCTCGTACACAGAGGGGAGTGCGGTTACAATAAAATATCCAATAGGCTCTTAAAAGATATGTACTGGGGGTCCGCACACCGCAACAGTGGTCTCCAGGAGTAGACAAGAAGTTTCTGGAGGATCCAGAGGCTTATTTCTTCATAGGTAAGTATCTAATTTTTTGCATTAGGTTTTCCCCAGGTACACTTTAAAGGGCAACTGAAGCAACTACTGAGCCTGCGCAGTACAGCTCGGAGGACATCCGATGACGTCAGCGCGCCGGTGTGGAACGCACAATGGAGCGCAGAAGAGGCCCGACCTGGCTGCCAGCCTGGCCAGGTCGGATCGGCCACTGGAGACCACCGGGAGCCTGCGGAGCGGCACCGAGGGCACCTCCTGCCTGCCACGGGCTGGAGAAAGCCCCGGGTAAGTGGATGTGGATTTTTATTTTTTTCGTAGCTTCCCTGAACCTTTCCTTTAAAGGGAAGGTTCAGGGTGGCTCTTAAAAAAATAAAAATGCCCATCCACTTACCTGGGGCTTCCTCCAGCCGTGGGCAGCCAGGACGTGCCCTCGGCGCCGCTCCGCAGGTTCCCGGTCCCCTCCGGTGGCTGACCCGACCTGGCCAGGCCGGCTGCCAGGTCGGGCTCTTCTGCATTTCAAAATGTGCGTCACGGGGGCGCGCTGACGTCATCGGACGTCCTCCGGGCTGTACTGCGCAGGCGCAGTAGTTCTGCGCCTGCGCAGTACAGCCCGGAGGACGTCCGATGACGTCAGAGCGCCCCCGTGAGGCGCATTTTGAAACGCAGAAGAGCCCGACCTGGCAGCCGGCCTGGCCAGGTCGGGTCGGCCACCGGAGGGGACCGGGAGCCTGCGGAGCGGCGCCGAGGGCACGTCCTGGCTGCCCACGGCTGGAGGAAGCCCCAGGTAAGGGGATGGGCATTTTTATTTTTTTAAGAGCCACCCTGAACCTTCCCTTTAAGTCAGGGTAAATCAGAACCACCAGGATGTTGTAAGAGTCTGAAAGAAACCTAAAAATCCCTTTACTGAAAAATGTATGGTAAGTATAAATGTTATTTCTTAAAACAGATGGTACCTTTAATTATTATACAAGTTTTATACAGCTGTTTCTGGCTCATTGGCCTCCATCAGTGACATTAAATAACATGCCTGTTTATGGGACAGTTACTTTTAAGTGTCAACACAAGACAAATAACATTTATATCTTGAGCTGCAGCCACTAGGACACACTCAGTAGGCAGTAGCACAGTTAGGGAGTTTAGCCCAAGGACTCCTTACTGAATAGGTGCTGACTTACTGAACAGGAAAAGCCAAGATGCGAACCCAGGTCGAATATTGAACAGAGGCAGAACCCAAAGCGGAATATAACCCTGCATTTCAACTTTGCTCTAAAACATTATTTACAGCATATTATATGCAAAAAAGCATTTTTTTTTTACTAGACCAGCATTGGAAGGGTTAAACACAGAGGTTTAAAGTTCAGTGGAGAGATATGCAGAAGTTCAGATTGTTACATTCTATTTAGTTATATGTATCTATTGAGAAATGTTACACACTCTTTGGCTGTCCTCCAACTCCTTCTCAGTCAGAGAGATGAGTCATATTCAACACTTAGATACATTTATGTAAACAAAATGTATCTATGTCAGCTTCTGGTCTGCAGAAATCTCCAGGAACTTTAAAGCACTGTGTAACCCTTCCAATGCTGGTCTAGTAAAAAAAAAAAATGCTGGTTGCATATAATATACTGTAAATAATGTTTTAGAGCAAAGTTGAAATGCAGGGTTATATTCCGCTTTAATCATTACACTATCCAGCTGTTTGTGTCCAATGTACTCTGCATACTTATGTCATTTACAGCTTAGAGAGACAGTACCTGCTGCTCAGGATCAGTGCAGCCTGTACACAGTAGCTTTATGCTGTGGTTGAATAAAAAAAACAATGGCTTATGTTGGGAATACACGGCTCGATTTTGAGCCATTAAGATGGCTCGATAGATCATTTCCAAAGTGTCCGATCTCCGGCCCGATCGATTCCGCGCTTGATTCCGGATTGAAGTGAACTGAATAGATAAGAAAAACGAGTGGAAGATAAGAGAATGTACTGCAGAATCGAGCAGCAAAACGATCGAGCAGGAGAATCGAGTGGCAATATAGACCCGTGTATTCCCAGCAATATTTTTCAGGATAGCAGGGCAAATTTCTGTCCATGGAATCATGTGATAAGGCTCCAGGAGGAAGTGAAAGAAAAAGGATGTTGTTGGTAGTACTTATTACAGTGTGGCAGAAAGGAAAATATAACTGTAATTCTACTTTCAAGTTGAAAATGACTGAAAATCAATTCACCCTGTGTGGTAGGGGTCGATCCCTCTCTGATTTGATTATTTTGTCACATCGGGTGGCAATCTATAAGTGTGTAAGGCTAGCTTTAGGCATAGAATATCTCTGTCAAAGACTTATACAAATACTGCCGCAACTATGTACTGATCTGAGACAAGCCTATGTGCTTTGAGTCCTACAGGAGTAAAGCTCTTTACAATTTTGTTGTTGCTGTTTTAAATAAGTCATATTGCTTACACATAATTACGGTGTATTGCAAATGTTCTAACTTGTAATGCTAAGCTCTGTGTATTCTAGATAGATATATGTCACAAAGCACAATCTCAGGCCCCTTTCACACTAGCATGTTTTCATTATGTTGCATTACCTATTTTTACCACAGAGTGACCCTAAAGCAATTAAAGTCTATGGAACATTTCATACCTGATGTGATGCAGTGGAAGTAGGCGAATTAACGCTAGGGACCAGCGCGTTATGGTCCAGCATCTGCGTTGACGTACGTTTGCTGGAAGTCACGTAAGTCAATGGTGCTGCTGGTATCTTAACCTGTTTTGCGTTAGCGTTGCAGTGCGCATGCGCGGAATCCAAATTTGTAAATACACTTGCTTGCAATACGTATTTCCGCCACAGGAAGTGCGTGGTAGAGACCCTCAATTATGGTATGTTTTGCCAACATGAATTACATTAATGTGCATTATTGCAGGTATCTACAAGGCGTATTTTTAGCGGTGCGATGCGATCATCTGATCGCGCCACAATGAAAATGCTGGTTGCTGATGTGAAAACGGCCTCAATGTTATTCATTTCAATGAACTTTATTTTTTTAACCATTTCAGCCCGCAGGGATTTTTCATCTTATGCATCTGAGCAATTTTCACCTCCCATTCATTCGCCAATAACTTTATCACTAATTATCACAATTAATGGATCTATATCTTTTTTTTTTTTCCACCCCCAATTAGTCTTTCTTTGGGTGGTACGTTTTGCTAAGAATTATTTTTTTCTAAATGCATTTTCGCAGGAATATTAAGAAAAAGTCAGTTTTTGGCCATTATAACTTTAAAATAATACATGCTACCATGATTAAAACCTATGTATTTTATTTGCCCATTTGTCCCGGTTATTCCACCATTTAAAGAGACTCCGTAACAAAAATTGCATCCTGTTTTTTATCATCCTACAAGTTCCAAAAGCTATTCTAATGTGTTCTGGCTTACTGCAGCATGTTCTACTATCACCATCTCTGTAATAAATCAACTTATCTCTCTCTTGTCAGACTTGTCAGCCTGTGTCTGGAAGGCTGCCAAGTTCTTCAGTGTTGTGGTTCTGCTATGAACTCCCCCTTCCAGGCCCCTCTATGCACACTGCCTGTGTATTATTTAGATTAGGACAGCTTCTCTCTTCTCTCTTATCTTTTACAAGCTGGATAAATCCTCCTCTGAGCTGGCTGGGCTTTCACATACTGAGGAATTACATACAGGCAGAGCTGTCTGCACTCTGCAGGAAGAAACAGCCTGACACTTCAGTGGATGATAGCTGCAGAGGGAAAGAAACACACAAATGATCTCTTGAGATTCAAAAGGAAGGCTGTATACAGCCTGCTTGTGTATGAATGTATTTTCTATGTGTGGACATACTGTACATCAACCTACTTCCTGTTTTGGTGGCCATTTTGTTTGTTTATAAACAAACTTTTAAAAACTGTTTTTAACCACTTTTAATGCGGCGAGGAGCGGCGAAATTGTGACAGAGGGTAATAGGAGATGTCCCCTAACGCACTGGTATGTTTACTTTTGTGCGATTTTAACAATACAGAGTCTCTTTAAATTATGTCCCTGACACAAAGTATGGCGCCAATGTTTTATTTGGAAATAAAGGTGCATTTTTTCAGTTTTGCGTCCATCAGTATTTACTAGCTTATAATTTAAAAAATGTTCGTAATATACCCACTTCACATGCATATTAAAAAAGTTCAGACCCTTAGGTAACTATTTATGTTTGTTTTGGTTTTTTTTTCATTAACAATTTTATTTGGGTAATTTTTGGTGTGGGATATAAACAGTTAATTTTAAATGTAATAATGTCTGTTTATTTCATTGAAAAAAGTATGTAGATGTAGTTTTACTATTTGGCCACAAGATGGCCACAGTGAAAAAAAAGTTTTTAATCCTGGAAGCGAACTTTTTTTTTCATTATAAAGACGGCGGTTTCTGAAAAGAAGCCGTCGGTCTTTCTAGTGGGGACTTAGATCGATGAATGGGAACCATGTTCCCATTGATCTCTGGGCTAACGGGGGGCAACATGTGCACACAGCAGCGCTATAGCAGCCGCCTAGGCGTGACAATCACATCCAGGCGGCATAAATGGTTAATTTAAAAAATATATCCAGAATGGGTTTATTGGGTCCCTAATGTTCCTCCAGCACTCATCAAAGTTCTCCAAGTACAGTAAAACATCTTAGGTTTACTTGGTTGCTATATTTTGCTAACATTTCTTATCACAGTCAGTAACAAGATTGAATTTTTAACCTCCTTGCCGGTTATCCCGAGCTCAGTTCGGGGTAACCTGCGTAGGAGGATTTCTCAGGCCCCGATTTTCAAAAAAAAATTTATTGCACGCAGCTAGCACTTTGCTAGCTGTGTGCATTTCTCGATCACCGCCGCTTGCCGCTACCCGCCGTGCCGCCCCCCCCCCCTCCAGACCCCTTGTGCAGCCTGGCCAATCAGTGCCAGGCAGCGCTGAGGGGTGGATCAGGATTCCCTCTGACGTCCATGACGTCGGTGACGTCATCCCGTCCCGTCGCCACGGCGACGGGGGAAGCCCTGCAGGAAATCTTGTTCTGTACGGGATTTCCTGCTTGCAAAGATCGCTGGCGGCGATCACAGTAAGTAGGGGGATGCCGCTTGTCAGGGGCTATCATGTAGCGAGCCTTGGGCTCGCTACATGATTTAAAAAAATAAAAATTTTAAAAAAAGTGCTGCGCCGCCCCCTTGCCGACACAATTGGAAAGGCAAGGGGGTTAATGAAACGCCATTACTTATTTGTTCAGCAACTTGCTTAAAGCAGAATGTTGAATTTTTTTTTTACAGCATTCCCACCTCTAAGATTATAAAATGCTGCTATAAAACAATAACAATCTAAAAACCCTCCTGACAATTCTAACTTTTCATAGATGCAGGCCTTCTGTATACGCACAACAGTTTGTTCCCAATTAGTTTGCCGGTCCTAAGAGCAAAACATTTCTATTAAAAAGTAGAATAATAGCGGCACGACCGAGTACAAAAGTCTTTATTTTAAATTAGGTTACATTTAAATAAGAAAATAAACATTGTGAGCTTGTACGCTAGGTGGAGGGAAAATCTGACACCTCCAGTGACTGGCAAATGAAGCTGATGCTTTGCATCGCCACGCACGCAGGAATCGGCTAGTGTGACTGAAGACAGTGACTGAAGTCAAACAAACTGCATTCTATAGACTTGCGAGGAAAAAAAAGTCTGTTTTTGCTGTGTATTGAGAAAACAGCCAGGGCAGGAGTGGTTTTGCTCAGGAAGCCTAGGTCAAGCCCTAGCGTGGCTCTTCTGTGGGTTCATTTTAATGCTCGTGCCCTGCGCCTGAAAGGAAAACAGAGGCGCTGGCAATTTCAGGGTAATACCGGCAGGCTGTGTTTTAACAGCTCAAATCAGGATGAGGTGTAGCTCTTCATAATTCCTCTCCTAATGCCAGATGGCAAGAATGCTTCTTTCATGTGTAATTTTCCATGTCTGTGGATGGTCACACACACACTACACTGTCTTTTATTACTGAGGCTTCAGGTTTGAACACTGCCAGTGATAGGTCGGTCATCCTAGGGTTAATGAATAGCTCTGTAAACTCGGTAAATGGATAAAATTGTAATTCTCGATCATCTTGTCATGTGACGCATACATCTCTGCTAGACTGCATGTTGGGTCAGGTTTACAACCATGCCTGATTTAAGTTTGCAGTTCTTAGCATGCTCACTGGACAATGAATCAGAATTGTGTAGAATGTCCAACCAGAAATCCCACAAGGGGGTTGGGGGGTAAAGGGGCCCACTCCTCTGCTGAATTGCTGAGTAGACAGGGCCGGTTGAAGCAATGCTGGGGCCCCATTGTGAAATTATTCTGGGGGTCCCTGACTTCCCCTTCAGCTCTGAACCGGCTATCTCACTTCGGGGCCCCTGCAGTTGCAGTATTGTGAGCAATATCAACGTATCTGTCCCGGCACTGGTCCGTCCCTGCTCCTGTCTTTGTCCATCCAAGCTGGCTACCTCTTCTTTGTATCCAGGCGCTTGTTATTACGCAATAACAGGTGTGGAGAGAGAAGTGAGGGGTACCTGTCCAATCTCTGGAAGCAGATGTCATGCTCCACCACTGCTACATCTCAGCCTCAGGGGACAAATGCTATCCAATATTGTTGTGTTTCACACAAAGTCTACCTACTGCTGACATTGGGGAGGGGTGAAAAAGAATATTTAATAATTATATCTGGGGGGAGGAACACAAAGACCTACTTAATAGTAGAGATGTCGCGAACTGTTCGCCGGCGAACGGTTCCAGGCGAACTTCGGGGGTTCGCGTTCGCCTACCAAACGCGAACTTTCACGGAAGTTCGCTTCGCCCCATAAAGCAAAACTTTGACTCTTTATATTACAGCCAGCAGACACATTATTGCCATACACACTGCTCTCAATGCTAGAGGCCCACCCCCCCCTCCTCCTCCTCCAGTCCTTATACTGCCTACACTAATTAGTTAAGAGACAGCTGCTACACACTCTGCTAGGGAGATTTTAATTAGCCTGTTTGTGGGAGGGTCTCATCTGCCAGGGAATTCCAGTATTTCAAAAACCAGCTTATATACCATGATAGGGATTTGAACCCAGGCCTCAGTGTATGGTAGGCAACTAACATATCCATTGTACCACCAACACTACTAGCTGAAAGTAGCTGAAAGTAGCTGAAAGTAGCTGAAAGTAGCCTAGCATGCACCATTTATGCTTAATGCAAGAGAAAAATTAGACAAGACAAATAACATTTATATCACACTTTTCTCCTGGCAGACTCAAAGCACCAGAGCTGCAGCCACTAGGGCACACTCTATAGGCAGTAGCACAGATATGTAGCCAGACATGGTCTTGTATTTTGTGTTCAACAGTTGTCAAGAGAAAAAATTAGACAAGATAGCAGTGTTAGGAAGACTTGCCTAAGGTCTCCTACTGAATAGGTGCTGGCTTACTGAACAGACAGAGATGAGAATTGAACTCTGGTCTCCTGTGTCAGAGGCAGAGCCATTCATCAGTACACCATGCAGCCACTGCTTACCGGCATGTAGCCAGACATGGCCTTGTATTTTGTGTTCAACAGTTGTCACGAGAAAAATTAGACAAGATAGCAGTGTTAGGAAGACTTGAGAGAGAGAGAGAGAGAGAGAGAGAGGGATATGAATCTACCTGGCTATCTGAGGTTCTCTTTGGACAACTGTTGAACACAAAATACAAGGCCATGTCTGGCTACATGTCGGGAAGCAGTGGCTGCATGGTGTAATGGTGAATGGCTCTGCCTCTGACACAGGAGACCAGAGTTCGAATCTCGTTTCTGTCTGTTCAGTAAGCCAGCACCTATTCAGTAGGAGACCTTAGGCAAGTCTTCCTAACACTGCTATCTTGTCTAATTTTTCTCGTGACAACTGTTGAACACAAAATGCAAGGCCATGTCTGGCTACATGTCGGTAAGCAGTGGCTGCATGGTGTAATGGTGAATGGCTCTGCCTCTGACACAGGAGACCAGAGTTCGAATCTCGTCTCTGTCTGTTCAGTAAGCCAGCACCTATTCAGTAGGAGTCCTTAGGCAAGTCTTCCTAACACTGCTATCTTGTCTAATTTTTCTCTTGACAACTGTTGAACACAAAATACAAGGCCATGTCTGGCTACATGCTGGTAAGCAGTGGCTGCATGGTGTAATGGTGAATGGCTCTGCCTCTGACACAGGAGACCGGAGTTCGAATCTTGTCTCTGTCTGATCAGTAAGCCAGCACCTATTCAGTAGTAGACCTTAGGCAAGTCTTCCTAACACTGCTATCTTGTCTAATTTTTTCTCTTGACAACTGTTGAACACAAAATACAAGGCCATGTCTGGCTACATATCTGTGCTACTGCCTATAGAGTGTGCCCTAGTGGCTGCAGCTCTGGTGCTTTGAGTCTGCCAGGAGAAAAGTGTGATATAAATGTTATTTGTCTTGTCTAATTTTTCTCTTGCATTAAGCATAAATGGTACATGCTAGGCTACTTTCAGCTACTTTCAGCTACTTTCAGCTACTTTCAGCTACTTTCAGCTACTTTCAGCTACTTTCAGCTACTTTCAGCTACTTTCAGCTACTTTCAGCTACTTGTGTTGGTGGTATAATGGATATGTTAGTTGCCTACCATACACTGAGGCCTGGGTTCAAATCCCTATCATGGTATATAAGCTGGTTTTTGAAATACAGGAATTCCCTGGCAGACGAGACCCTCCTCCCTCCGGTAGGAGGGAGGAGGCCCATTAAAATTTCCCTAGCAGAGTGTGTAGCAGCACGAAAATCGGAGGTTTGCGACATCTCTACTTAATACCTAATACTGAGATCTGGAGAACAGGAGCTACTCAACATTGGGGGACTCTCCTTGAAATGTTTGCTTTGAAGCCCAACAATTTCTAGTTATCCTCCTGCACGGCTACTTGCTTGACTGTGCCAAGACAAGACACAGAACATTTCTATTGTGTTTTTCTCCTGGCGGACACAAAGCACCAGAGCTGCAGTCACTAGAGCATGCTCTTTAGGCAGTAGCAGGGTTAGGGAGTCTAGCCCAAGTTCTCCTCACTGAATAGGTGTTGGCTTACCGAACAGGAAGAGCCGAGATTTGAACCCAGGTCTCCTGTATGAGAGGCAAAGCTCTTAACCAATACAGTATTCAGCCACTGTCATGTCATTGTAGGGTTATAAGTTAATAGAATAAGAGAACCTTCAGAAATGGAAACTGTTTCTGTTTATGTAATGCATTTGTTTTAACTGGTGTGAAATTAGCTTTAAAAAGTCTGATATTATGTAAGTTTTTTTTAATTTTTATAATTCATATATTTTTTAGATTTCTCCACTAAAGCAAACCTGAAATACATTAACTGGTGAATTAAACAAGCGTATCTACAGGCCAACTCCTAGGGCCTCATACCCACTTTTACACTGCCTGCTACACAGTTCGCCATTACAACGCATGGCACTTGAGTTGCTACGATTTTCCACGATGCAATTGTGCTCCCATTAATTATAATTAATGCAGTCACACTACGTTGCGCAAAAACTGCGTTGCAATTCCACAATGAAACTCAAGGCATGGATATAAACAGATGTTTGATGTTCTTGCGGATTGCATCACAGTACATTGCTGAACGCACAATCAGCTAAGCACAGATGAAGACGAGGCCTAAATAGAATTTCCCTGGAATTCCATAGTCCTCTTTTTGTATTAAAATCAACCTTTAAAGGTACATAGACAAATCTTGAACTATTGAACTCATTTTCTATTAAACTCAGGGAGCGTTTCTAGCCTTGTGCCCCTTTTTCATGCATGCAAGTAGCTTTAGGACTGTACATCCTCAAGTTCATCTCATCACATTTCATGTCATTTCAGTGTTCCTTTAAAGCCCAGTTTTAGGTAAGAAAAAGAATGATGATTGTGTGGATACCATGGTAATTGGTCTAAACCTATTTTAGATTGTGGTCTCTGTCTTGTGACCAGATAGGAACTGTCAAAAGGGTGGTAAAGAAAGCAACTAATAAAACTTTTTAAAGGCCTCAATTCTGGTATGGTTATCAAACAAATTACCTCATGTGAGGTAATTTACCTCATGAGGTAACAACATTCAGCAATTCTGGTGGGTTTTGGTCATGTTCTACCTTATGAGGTAAATTATGAGGTAATAATACTATTCTCATGGAAATTAGGGAGCATGTTAGCACATGTTAGCACAGTTTAAGACCTGCCTGTACCTGGAGGTAAAGTCAATTTGTATTTTGCAGTTTTTAGTGGTGTTCCTATTGCTGCTTTAGTGTCGTTCTGTGATGAAACGCGGAAAAGCCGCTGCCTCTCATGGTGAGGCGGCTGTTTCCGCGTCCAGCATGGCATCACAACGCGGAAAAGACGCCGCATGCCGCATAGGCAGAGCGGCAGAATCCGCTTTGGGAACGGCGGAATCCGCATTGCTAATGGCGGAATCCGCATTGGTAATGGCGGAATCCGCATTGGAGGCGGCTCCCGCACTCGGTTCACTGGATACATTGCAAAACAGTACTGGTGTGGCTGGGATTTAGAGTGACACGCTCGCGCGCGCACAGAAGCAGAGCTTAAATAACAGCCAGAAGGGAGTCAGCTGACCAGGCGGGTCAGCTGACATTTTCCACTACTCTCATTGGTCCAGCAATTAGGGAGGTCCTGGAGAGGTCCTTGTGTATATATACTGCTGGCTGTTCACTTGCTCTTTGTCTGGCGTTGCGAACACATACGTGGGAGCACTCAGACCCGTAGTCAGATCCTTAAGTGTGCCGGGACCAGCTGGAGCTGTAATCCTACACTTAGCTAGATTCTGTTGATAGTTTAAAGTACTAGCTTGATTGTGATTATCTGTTATGTATGACCTTCTGTCTGCCTGACCATCCTCTTGTATTCTGATCTTGTACCTTGCTATTCTGATACTCTGTTGCCGAACCCCGGCTCGTCCTTAGACTCTGCTTCTGCCTCTTGATCTTGTACCTCGATATTTCTGATACCCTGTTGCCGAACTCTGTCTGTACCTAGACTCCGCCTCTGCCTTCTGAATCTGTACTTTATCTGTCCGTGTGTTACTACCTGGCTTGTCTGACCTCGAGAACCAACCTCACTATTGGAGGCAGTTCCCCGTCCTGTTAGTGACACTTTCTCCTGAGTGTCACTCTCAGACTTACCTTCCTACTCGCAGCCTGACTCCTCCCGCCTTGGAGAGTTCAGGTCTTCGGAAGGAAGCCATGCAGTACTCACCACTGCACTGAGGCTTAGTCCTTACCGTTACACCAAACACTACACTCTACTCTAGTACCGAGGTTAGCTGGTATATCGGATTATCGGTGATACTGCAGATCACTTATAATCTGGTATACATCTGTATTCCTAGTGATACTGCAGATCACCGGTAATCAGATCCTCTCTGTGCTCCACCGTTCGTTACAGAATGCCAGACCAAAAGACAAAATGGACGCACGCACTGGTCCTCTGGGTGAACTTGCCACCTCAGTGGATAATGTCAATCGAGTGCTGGGTGAACACAAAGCATTGATTGAGGCTCTGACAGGGTCCGTCCAAACCCTCCAGATGTCAGTGGATGAAGTGCGATCCCCTCCTAACGCAGACATACGCATGCCCGTTCCAGAACGGTTCTCTGGCCACAGATCTGACTTCCGCAATTTTAGGAGTAGAGTGTTATCATATTTTGAATTAAGACCCCGATCCTCTGGTACTGAGGCCCAGAAAGTCACGTTCATCAAAACTCTACTGGCCGGTGATTCTCAGACCTGGGCATATAACCTGTCCCCTAGAGAAACAGCTCTGACCTCAGTAGAGGAATTATTTAAAGCCATGGCCATAATTTATGATGACCCAGATCTTGCTGCGACCTCTGAGCGGAAGCTCAAGCTTTTACGGCAAGGCAAGGGTCCAGTCGAGGAGTACGCAGCCGAATTTTGTAGGTGGTCCGTTACCGCCAGATTTGACACCTACGCCCTGATGGATTACTTCCTGTCTAGGTTGTCGGAGGAGGTCTCCAACCTAATGTTAAGTTTGCCCGAGCTCAAAACAGTCGATGAGGCCATCTCATCGGCCATTCGAGTCAACCGTAGGCTACGCCATCAGAGACAGACTAGGGGCAGTCACCGTGTCAGGGTGGCATCTTACCCGGAACCTTCCGCTGCACCCCTAGTAACGCCATCTCCGCCTGTCTCACCCTCTCCGGCCTTACCTCCACCCGAGCCAATGCAGATTGGTCAATCAAAACTGACCCAGGTGGAACGAAGGCGGAGAATGACTGAACAACTGTGCCTGTACTGTGCAGAAGCAGGGCATAGAGTGCGAAACTGCCCTAACAAGCCGGGAAACGAGTCTGCCTAGGAGTAGTGGGGGGTGATACCCTAGGCACACAATTCTCACCCCATAAAGAGAAAAAATTGCTTCTCCCTTGTACGATTACATGGGATAATAAGTCTGTAGCCACTGAGGCTTTTATTGATTCTGGCTCAGCGGCTAATTTTATGAACTTTGAATTTGCTCAGGAGTTGGGTATTCCTCTCACTCCAGTGAGACCCCCCATTCAGGTCACGGCAGTAGACGATTCCCCTCTGCAATGGAATCGGTCCCTGTCACAGACCCCGGAGGTGAAAGTCACGATAGGGGTACTACATGGGGAGCAACTACAGTTTTTCATATTACATATGTCAACCTCCACTATCATCCTAGGCATGCTGTGGTTACAAGTCCATTCACCACAAATAGACTGGGATACGGGTCAGGTAACCAGCTGGTCCGATCATTGTCGCCAGCAGTGTTTAGGGAAGGTGACATTGGGCCAGATCAGGGTTCAGTTGGAAGGGGTTCCAGTACAGTATTCCGAGTATGCCGATGTGTTTTGTCCTAAGGCCGCTGACAAGTTACCGCCGCATCGCCCAATTGATTGCCCCATTGATCTCCAAACTGGTTGTATGCCCCCTAGGCTTCATCTTTACAATTTGTCCAGGCCAGAGAAACTGGCCATGCAAGAGTATATTCGTGAGAATTTAGCTAAGGGGTTCATTCGACCATCCCGGTCACCCGCAGGTGCAGGGTTTTTCTTTGTTAAGAAAAAAGACGGGAGTCTGCGACCGTGATTAGATTACCGGGGCCTGAATAAAATCACGATAAAAATCGTTACCCCTTGCCCCTAATAGATGGCCTTTTCACTCAAGTTACCAACGCTAAAGTCTTTTCAAAATTAGACTTGCGGGGCGCATACAACCTGGTGAGGATCAGAAAGGGCAATGAATGGAAGACGGCCTTTAACACACCCGACGGGCACTACAAGTACTTGGTGATGCCCTTCGGGTTGTGTAACGCCCCGGCCGTCTTTCAGGAATTGATTAACCACTTGAGGACCCACCCTTTACCCCCCCTTAAGGACCAGCGCTGTTTGTTGGGATCTGTGCTGGGTGGGCTCTGCAGCCCCCAGCACAGATCAGCGGGCACGCAGAGTGATCAGATCGCCCCCCTTTTTTCCCCCCTATGGGGATGATGTGCAGGGGGGGTCTGATCGCTCCGATCTGCAGGCATGTTGCGGGGGGGCACCTCAAAGCCCCCCTCCGCGGCGAAATTCCCCCCCTCCCTCTCCTACCTGTCATGCCCAGTGATCCGGGCTGCACAGGACGCTATCCGTCCTGTGCAGCCAGTGACAGGACGTCCCCTGTCACATGGCGGCGATCCCCGGCCGCTGATTGGCCGGGGATCGCCGATCTGCCTTTCGGCGCTGCTGCGCAGCAGCGCCGTACAATGTAAACAAAGCGGATTATTTCCGCTTGTGTTTACATTTAGCCTGCGAGCCGCCATCGGCGGCCCGCAGACTATTCACGGAGCCCCCCGCCGTGAATTGACAGGAAGCAGCCGCTCGCGCGAGCGGCTGCTTCCTAATTAATTAGCCTGCAGCCAGCGACGCAGAACTGCGTCGCTGGTCCTGCAGCTGCCACTTTGCCGACGCACGGTATAAGCGTGCGGTCGGCAAGTGGTTAATGAGGTATTCAGAGAGGTGTTGGGCAGGTTCGTGTTAGTATACCTGGACAATATACTTATCTTTTCCAACAACCTCTCTGAGCACAGAACACATGTCCGAATTGTACTGGACAAACTGAGGCAGAACTCACTTTATGCAAAGTTGGAAAAATGTATTTTCGAGGTGACATCTGTTTCTTTTTTGGGATACATTATTTCCACTTCGGGTCTGTCAATGGATCCTGCCAAGGTCTCTGCTGTGATAGAGTGGCCCCAACCTGTGGGGTTAAAGTCTTTGCAGAGATTCTTAGGCTTTGCTAACTACTATCGGAGGTTCATAAAGGGGCACTCCACTGTTATCTCACCCCTCACTAGTCTCACAAAAAAAGGGGCAGATACTAACCACTGGACCCCAGAAGCCCTACAAGCGTTCTCTACCCTGAAAACCTTGTTTTGTTCAGCACCCATCCTGAGGCATGTCGACACCTCTTACCCCTTTATTGTCGAGGTGGACGCCTCGGAGGTCGGGGTGGGGGCTGTGCTGTCTCAGCGGTCAGGGTTACAGGGAAGATTACATCCTTGTGCTTATTTCTCTCGTAGGTTCTCCCCGGCGGAGAGAAACTACGATATTGGCAACAGAGAGCTCCTGGCCATTAAACTTGCCTTTGAAGAATGGCGTCACTGGCTGGAAGGAGCAGAGCATACCATTACAGTGTACACTGATCACAAGAACCTGGAGTACATCGAGGGGGCTAAGAGGTTAAGTCCCTGACAGGCTCGATGGTCATTGTTCTTTTCGAGGTTCAGGTTCATTATTACGTACACCCCGGGCAGCAAGAACATCAAGGCAGATGCCCTGTCCAGATGTTTTGAGCTGGAGACAGCCCAGCCCTCTGACCCAGAATCCATTATCCCACAGAGGTTAGTGCTAGCGGCCAGTGGTGCTCAGCAGAGCTCGAATATTCGAGTAGCTCGAATATTCGAGCTCTTTTTCAGCTATTCGAGCTCGGTATTCGAGCTCCGAATAGCTGGAGCTATTCGAATGGGCTATCCGAGTACACTCGAATAGCCCATTCACTATTCGAGCTATTCGAGCAACCCGGCGCTATTCGAGCTCGGTACCGAGCTCGAATAGCGTCATAGCCCAGATTGATGTCCTTAGAGCCAATCAGAGGGCTCCCAGGCCCTCTGACGGCAGCCAATCACAGAGGGGGACCCTGGCCAGCCCCTACCCTATAAATAGCGGCCGCCATGTTACGTTTCTCCGTGCTTGCCTGAGACTTGTACAGAGAGAGAGTTGCTCCTTTGTGCTTTGGCTTAGCAAGAGCTCTATTGTGGTCATTTACCTAGCGTTTTTGCTCACATACACCTCCTATACACACCTATATTGTTGTTAGTTAGTTAGACATTGTATTTTAGTTAGTAGCTTGTGTGTTACATTAGAGACAGGCAGCTGCTGCAAGCTTACAGGTTTAGGCCTCAGGGGGGCCTTGCCTCTGTGGGCAGCTGTCCTCTGTTTATTTCTCTCATCTATACCAGTATTTCTGCTGTCCTTTACTAATAGTATTGTAGTTATACTGTACTAGGAGTAGGACACTCACTGACTGTCACTGTTTATAGGCTACTAGCTAGCTCCTGCGTGTGTGCACTCACTCACTGTCTGTGTGTACACACACTCTATTTCCTTCTGATTACTGATAGATTATTGTTAGTTGTACTTACTTACTACTTACTCTTACTGTACCCGTAGGGACACTCACTGTCACTGTTCATATAGGCTACTAGCTCCTGCGTGTGCGCACTGCACTCACTGTCTGAGTGTACACACACAACACACACTCTATTTCCTTCTGATCGCTGATTGATTATCGTAATTAGTTAGTTCTACTTACTGTTACTACTTACTCTTACTGTACTAGGAGTCTAGGACACTCAGTCACTGTCCATAGGCTACTAGCTCCTGCGTGCGTGCACTCACTGTCTGAGTGTACACACACAACACACACTCTATTTCCTTCTGATCGCTGATTGATTATCGTAATTAGTTAGTTCTACTTACTTACTGTTACTACTTACTCTTACTGTACTAGGAGTCTAGGACACTCAGTCACTGTGTTCATAGGCTACTAGCTCCTGCGTGCGTGCACTCACTGTCTGAGTGTACACACACAACACACACTCTATTTCCTTCTGATCGCTGATTGATTATTGTAATTAGTTAGTTCTACTTACTGTTACTAATTACTCTTGCTGTACTAGGAGTCTAGGACACTCAGTCACTGTTCATAGGCTACTAGCTCCTGCGTGCGTGCACTCACTGTCTGAGTGTACACACACAACACACACTCTATTTCCTTCTGATCGCTGATTGATTATCGTAATTAGTTAGTTGTACTTACTGTTACTACTTACTCTTACTGTACTAGGAGTCTAGGACACTCAGTCACTGTCCATAGGCTACTAGCTCCTGCGTGCGTGCACTCACTGTCTGAGTGTACACACACCACCCACACTCTATTTCCTTCTGATCGCTGATTGATTATTGTAATTAGTTAGTTCTACTTACTGTTACTACTTACTCTTACTGTACTAGGAGTCTAGGACACTCAGTCACTGTGTTCATAGGCTACTAGCTCCTGCGTGCGTGCACTCACTGTCTGAGTGTACACACACCACCCACACTCTATTTCCTTCTGATCGCTGATTGATTATTGTAATTAGTTAGTTCTACTTACTGTTACTACTTACTCTTACTGTACTAGGAGTCTAGGACACTCAGTCACTGTGTTCATAGGCTACTAGCTCCTGCGTGCGTGCACTCACTGTCTGAGTGTACACACACCCACACTCCATTTCCTTCTGATCGCTGATTGATTATTGTAATTAGTTAGTTCTACTTACTGTTACTACTTACTCTTACTGTACTAGGAGTCTAGGACACTCAGTCACTGTCCATAGGCTACTAGCTCCTGCGTGCGTGCACTCACTGTCTGAGTGTACACACACCACCCACACTCTATTTCCTTCTGATCGCTGATTGATTATTGTAATTAGTTAGTTCTACTTACTGTTACTACTTACTCTTACTGTACTAGGAGTCTAGGACACTCAGTCACTGTGTTCATAGGCTACTAGCTCCTGCGTGCATGCACTCACTGTCTGAGTGTACACACACCCACACTCCATTTCCTTCTGATCGCTGATTGATTATTGTAATTAGTTAGTTCTACTTACTGTTACTACTTACTCTTACTGTACTAGGAGTCTAGGACACTCAGTCACTGTGTTCATAGGCTACTAGCTCCTGCGTGCGTGCACTCACTGTCTGAGTGTACACACACCCACACTCCATTTCCTTCTGATCGCTGATTGATTATCGTAATTAGTTAGTTGTACTTACTGTTACTACTTACTCTTACTGTACTAGGAGTCTAGGACACTCAGTCACTGTCCATAGGCTACTAGCTCCTGCGTGCGTGCACTCACTGTCTGAGTGTACACACACCCACACTCCATTTCCTTCTGATCGCTGATTGATGATTGTAATTAGTTAGTTCTACTTACTGTTACTACTTACTCTTACTGTACTAGGAGTCTAGGACACTCAGTCACTGTCCATAGGCTACTAGCTCCTGCGTGCGTGCACTCACTGTCTGAGTGTACACACACCACCCACACTCTATTTCCTTCTGATCGCTGATTGATTATTGTAATTAGTTAGTTCTACTTACTGTTACTACTTACTCTTACTGTACTAGGAGTCTAGGACACTCAGTCACTGTGTTCATAGGCTACTAGCTCCTGCGTGCGTGCACTCACTGTCTGAGTGTACACACACCCACACTCCATTTCCTTCTGATCGCTGATTGATTATTGTAATTAGTTAGTTCTACTTACTGTTACTACTTACTCTTACTGTACTAGGAGTCTAGGACACTCAGTCACTGTGTTCATAGGCTACTAGCTCCTGCGTGCGTGCACTCACTGTCTGAGTGTACACACACCCACACTCCATTTCCTTCTGATCGCTGATTGATTATCGTAATTAGTTAGTTGTACTTACTGTTACTACTTACTCTTACTGTACTAGGAGTCTAGGACACTCAGTCACTGTCCATAGGCTACTAGCTCCTGCGTGCGTGCACTCACTGTCTGAGTGTACACACACCACCCACACTCTATTTCCTTCTGATCGCTGATTGATTATTGTAATTAGTTAGTTCTACTTACTGTTACTACTTACTCTTACTGTACTAGGAGTCTAGGACACTCAGTCACTGTGTTCATACGCTACTAGCTCCTGCGTGCGTGCACTCACTGTCTGAGTGTACACACACTAAATTTACTTGTGATTACTACTGATTATTGTAACTGCTAGTTGTACTTAGGGATGAGCGTAATGACCTAATTACGAATTTCCGCGAAATTACTACAATTACGATTTTAGCAGTAATCGAAATTTCGTAATTTTCGCAAATTACGCAAATTTTCGTAATTACGATTACGAAATTTAGTATCTCTCTCTCTCTCTCTCTCTCTCTCTCTCTCTCTCTCTCTCTCTCTCTCTCTCTCTCTCTCTCTCTCTCTCTCTCTCTCTCTCTCTCTCTCTCTCTCTCTCTCTCTCTCTCTCTCTCTCTCTCCAGAGATTTGTAGTATTTCAAAACCATACTCACATTCATGACATGTCCAGGGATCAAACCCAGGCCAACCACATGGAAGACAGCTATGCTCACCACCATACCACCAAACACACACTAAATAGACTGCTAACCTAAATCTTACTTGTAGACAGTCATATGAGACACATGCTGGGTGCAGGGCTTTGTGATTGGACCATGCGATAGAGTGAGGTGCAAAAATGAAATCATGCCTAGCAGAGGATGGTTTCACAGTGCTAAATGCTAGGCTGGCTGTGGTGCAATTGGTTAGTGTGTCTGGCTGGTAACAGCAAGGTTACAGGTTCAATTCCATCCAGGCATGTCTTTTCCTTTTGCGTTCAACAGTTGTCCAAACAGAGCCAACAGAGCCCCAGATAGCCATGTAGAGTTAGGTCACAGCTAGCCTGGCTGTGGTGCAATTGGTTAGTGTGTCTGGCTGGTAACAGCAAGGTTACAGGTTCGATTCCATCCAGGCATGTCTTTTCCTTTTGCGTTCAACAGTTGTCCAAACAGAGCCAACAGAGCCCCAGATAGCCATGTAGAGTTAGGTCACAGCTAGCCTGGCTGTGGTGCAATTGGTTAGTGTGTCTGGCTGGTAACAGCAAGGTTACAGGTTTGATTCCATCCAGGCATGTCTTTTCCTCTTGCGTGCGCGCGCTGCGCCATTGAACCCCATGGGGTATTTTGCGTGCGTAAAACTTTACGCATGCAAAACTTTGTGCTCGGTGTTTGGACAACTGTTGAACTCAAAAGGAAAAGACATGCCTGGATGGAATCGAACCTGTAACCTTGCTGTTACCAGCCAGACACACTAACCAATTGCACCACAGCCAGGCTAGCTGTGACCTAACTCTACATGGCTATCTGGGGCTCTGTTGGCTCTGTTTGGACAACTGTTGAACGCAAAAGGAAAAGACATGCCTGGATGGAATCGAACCTGTAACCTTGCTGTTACCAGCCAGACACACTAACCAATTGCACCACAGCCAGGCTAGCTGTGACCTAACTCTACATGGCTATCTGGGGCTCTGTTGGCTCTGTTTGGACAACTGTTGAACGCAAAAGGAAAAGACATGCCTGGATGGAATCGAACCTGTAACCTTGCTGTTACCAGCCAGACACACTAACCAATTGCACCACAGCCAGCCTAGCATTTAGCATTGTGAAACCATCCTCTGCTAGGCATGATTTCATTTTTGCACCTCACTCTATCGCATGGTCCATGGTCCAATCACAAAGCCCTGCACCCAGCATGTGTCTCATATGACTGTCTACAAGTAAGATTTAGGTTAGCAGTCTATTTAGTGTGTGTTTGGTGGTATGGTGGTGAGCATAGCTGTCTTCCATGTGGTTGGCCTGGGTTTGATCCCTGGACATGTCATGAATGTGAGTATGGTTTTGAAATACTACAGATCTCTGGAGGGAGAGAGAGAGAGAGAGAGAGAGAGAGAGAGAGAGAGAGAGAGAGAGAGAGAGAGAGAGAGAGAGAGAGGCTGGCTGTGCTATTCATTTTAGGCTTCTAGAGGGATAGAAACCCTTACAAACCTGAAAAAGTAAAATTTCGGTTGGAGACACGAAATTCGTCATTACGGGAGTGAAATTTCGATTACGAAATTGTAAATTACGATTTGAAAATTAATTACGAATTTGGGTCGTAATGTTAAATTTCGCATTCGTAATAAAAGCAGTTCGAAATTTCGAAAATTTCGGCTCATCCTGACTGTTACTACTTACTTACTGTACTAGGGGACACTCACTCAGTCACCTCACCAACCAACCCACTCCATTAAAGTACCCCACTTTTCACCCGCCCTTTTAAAAAACTTTTGTCTATACGCCCAAAACATTGAAGATGTCTGGAAGTGGCAGCCAGCGCGGTTTGGGCAAGGGCAAGGGCAGCAAGGGAATCAGGAGGAGAGGGAGCAGCATTGTGGCAAGCCGCGGCCGCGGGCGCGCCACCATGCACAGTTCCGCAGCAGCAGCAGCAGCGTCAGTGGCTAACATTCCTCCCATAGCCACTGGCCGTGGACGCCTTGGGCGCCGCCCAGCAGGAGCATCTGCAACTCACGCTGCAGAGACACAGCAGCAGCAGCGTGTAGCACCTGCTCCCATTTTCCTCCAGCCGGGTCGGAAACGTCCCATTGAGGAAAAGGATGCAGACACTGTGGTGCAACTCATGACGGAGGATGAGCAGCCCGCCATCAGCTCTGCATCCGAGGCCTCCACCCTCACCACCACCACCACCACCACCACCACCCCTGTTTGCAGCAGCCGCCCAGCAGGGCCTGGGGAGGAGGCCAGTTCACCGTCAGTTGGCGACCTGTCATTCAGCAGTCTTTTGACCCCAGGCATCATGAGTCAATTGTCTGCTGTTGTTGGCGATTTTGAGGAGGAGATGCTGATGGGCACTTTGGGGGATGAGGGATTGGACAGCAAGACTGTGGCGACAGTCAAGCAGCCCATCCATGCATCAGGAGAGGAGTTTGGGGGGTCCTCATCCCAGCAGGACATGTTTCAGGAGGGAGAGGATGATGATGACCCGGTGACAGACAGAGACTGGGTGCCACCACCTCCAGGGGATGTCGTCCTCAGCAGCTCTGAGGAGGAGGAGGAGGATGCTCTTGTGGGCCTTGCAAGGAGGCGCATCATTGCAAGCATTGGCAGCAGCAGTAGGCAGGTCCCACAGCCTGCTGGTGTCTCAGGCTCAGCAGCAGCAGCAGCAGCATCTGCCAGTATCACCACCAGCCGCACCCAAGCCCCCCCCCCCCCAACCACCACAGGGAGACAGGCAGCAGCGCTTCCATGCCGTAGGGGGATGTTTAAGTCACCAATCTGGCGATATTTCACCATGCCCACTGTGTACAGCAAGTACGCCACTTGCAACCACTGTCAGCGGAAGTTGAGCAGAGGTGCAGACCCCTTAAAGTTCTGCACCAGCTCGCTCATCAACCACCTTGCGGCTAAACATTTCCACCAGCATGAGGAGTTCCAGAGGCTGAAGGCATCTGGTGCTGGCAGTGGCACCACACCCATCACTGCACAGCCTTCAGCAGCAGCAGCAGCAACAGCAGCCACCCGCCCTCCTGCTCCTCCAGCAGCACCAGCAGGAGTGCGGAAACGCACTGCTCCTCCCCCCTCTGCAACTCCTGCCGCCGACACTGAGGCCTGTTCTGGCAGCCAGTCCTCAGTGGCCTCCTCTGCTGTGTCTGCTGATTCCCGTGTCAGCAAAAGGCCACGCCAGAGCCTTTTGAGCGAGTCCTTCCAGGGGGTGGTTAGGGCTCTGCCTCCCAGCAGCCGTCGCGTGCGGCAGCTGAACGGCTTGCTGGCACGGGCCATGTGCTCCCAACTCCTGCCGTACACGCTCGTGCAGGAGGGGAGCGACATTCGTGCGCTGCTTGCTTGCGCAGCCCCAGACTGGCAGCTCCCCAGCAGACACTTCTTTGCCCGCAAGGCCATTCCTGCACTGCACCGCTTTGTGATGGCCAATGTGGAGCGAGGGCTGGAGCACGCGGTTGGTGAAAGGGTCCACGTCACCATGGACTCCTGGAGCAGCCGCTTCGGGACAGGCCGCTACCTGTCCTTTACTGTCCACTGGGTCAGCTTGGTGGAAGGGGGTGAGGATGGGAGAGCAGCAGCGGGCACAGCAGCAGCAGCAACACAGTGGGTGGTGCCACCCCGCAGGGTCAGGGGAACTGCAGCAGGTTCCTCCGATCCTCTGCCATCCTCCGGCACACCTGGCCAAACCCCCCGCCTCAGCAGCAGCGTGAAGGCCCGCCACTGCCAAGCGCTGCTGCACTTGGTCAGCCTTGGGAAGACCAAGCTGACGGCAACCCATGTGTTGGCCAAACTCCAGGAGCAGGAGAGGATTTGGCTGACCCCCAGAG
Organism: Hyperolius riggenbachi; assembly: GCF_040937935.1. Lineage (NCBI taxonomy): Eukaryota > Metazoa > Chordata > Amphibia > Anura > Hyperoliidae > Hyperolius > Hyperolius riggenbachi. Next base: position 135,923,440 of record NC_090649.1, read on the forward strand.
GCCTCAGAGTCGGAGAGGTGGTGGCCGACAATGGGGCCAATCTGGTTGCCACAATAGACAGGGGAAACCTGACCCACATCCCCTGTCTTGCCCACGTGCTGAACCTGGTGGTGCAGAAGTTCCTGCGCACCTACCAGGGGATGGGCGAACTGCTGGAAACGGCAAGGAATGTTGTGCGTCACTTCCAGCGCTCGGCTGCAGCCTGTGCGAGCCTGGAAGACGTGCAAAAGGAGCTGGATCTGCCACGCCATCGGCTGATCCTTGACGTTCCGACTCGCTGGAACTCCACCCTGGCGATGTTGGAGCGTCTAGTTGAACAGAAGCGCGCTGTCAAACAGTACCTTGCCCTGGCCACTGTTTCCGCCGCTCAGAGAAGGGACAAGACCAGCAACATCCCGTCCATCGTCCCCGATGATGACTGGAGGCACATGCAGCAGGTGTGCTTTGTGCTGGCTCCCTTCCTGCAGGCCACAAACATGGTGAGCAGGGACCATGCTATGGTCTGCGAGTGGGTGCCCCTGGTTTCTCTGCTGAACAGGGCCCTCGATGCTTTGCTGGAACAGGGAGCGGCAGCCTTGGACCAGCAGGAGCGGCAACCAGCTGCGCAGTCCACCTCTGAGGGGGAGGAGGAGGAGGACTTGGTGGAGGTCCCTGACCTGGCTGCTGATGAGGGGGATCAGCACAGCGCAGCTGAGTTGGTGCGGGGGTGGAGAGAGGATGAGGCGGCAGAGGAGGAGGATGAGGACAGCACTGACGTCGATGTGCCAGCAGACGTGGCCCGCCTCTTCCCAATGGCAGCGCACATGCTGACGTGCCTGCGCAGGGACCCCAGGGTGATCCAGATGAAGCAGAGGGAGGACATCTGGATCAGCATGATGTTGGACCCACGCCTCAAGGGGAAGTTGAGCCAGTTCCTGCCGCCTGCAGGAGGAGACCCAGCGCAACAAATAAGGAGCTTGCAGCAGGCCCTTGTTGAGCGCTTGGAGGAAGCCTTCCCCCAGCCTTCCACCCCCACTGTCCAGCAGCCAGCACAGAGGCAGCAGCAGGTGCCTGCATCCAGCAGCAGCAAGCGCCCCACAGACCTGCTGTCTCTCAGCCACGAGCTCTACAGGACTGTAGAGGCTCCGGCAGCAGTGACTAGAGAGGAGATGCATGCAGCAGCATCCTCCTCCGGTCACAGCCAGCGCCTGACCCGCATGGTGGCTGACTACATGGGGTCGTACAGCGGGCTTGACAGCGATGCCCCTGTTGATCCCATGGAGTATTGGGTCAAGCGCATGGAGATCTGGAGCGAGCTGGCGCAGTACGCCCTGGAAGTGCTGTCCTGCCCCCCTTCCAGCGTGCTGTCCGAGCGCTGCTTCAGTGCAGCTGGTGGCGTGGTCACCGAGAAACGCTCACGTCTGTCTCACAAGTCTGTGGACAGACTGACGTTTCTCAAGATGAACCAGGCGTGGGTGGAAGGCGAGTTCCTGGCCCCTGTTGTCGGCGAGAGGGGGACATGAACTGGCTGCCGGAACCATCGTTAATGTGCCTTACCACCCTTTACCACCTCCTGGCTCCTGCTCACTAAGCCAGCCTGGTTCACTTTGACTATTACGTCGCCTGCAGCCACACATTTTACACCTACAGTGGGCTGCTGTGTACTGCCCTTCTGCTGTCTGTCTGTGTTTCCCACTGCCAGGGTACACAGAATTACCTTCTTCTGCTGCCACTCTGCCACCAGCTATTACGTCAAACAATAGCTATATTGGTTGTAAAACCAAAAACCAAAAAACCATAAAAAAAAAAAAGGTTTAATTTTTCTGAGGTGCCCGGGTTGAAAACTGTGTTGTCCCAGTTGTGTATTGGACACAATGTGGGCTGCACGACCGCTGTCTGGGACCTCCTGTTGTGTTTATTTACAGCCCTGGTATCACCGCTAGGTACCAGGGCTATTATGTCACGCTGCCTACCTGCTGCCACACTCACACTGCTCCTCCATACCTCCTCCTGCTGCTGCTGCTGTCTGTCTGTGTTTCCCACTGCCAGGGTACACAGATGATTTACCTTCTGCTGCCACTCTGCCACCAGCTATTACGTCAAACAATAGCTGCTCGCCTACTCCTCCATTCCTCCTCCTGCTGCTGCTGTCTGTCTGTGTTTCCCACTGCCAGGGTACACAGAATTACCTTCTTCTGCTGCCACTCTGCCACCAGCTATTACGTCAAACAATAGCTATATTGGTTGCAAAACCAAAACCAAACAAACCATTAAAAAAAAAAAAAGGTTTAATTTTTCTGAGGTGCCCGGGTTGAAAACTGTGTTGTCCCAGTTGTGTATTGGACACAATGTGGGCTGCACGACCGCTGTCTGGGACCTCCTGTTGTGTTTATTTACAGCCCTGGTATCACCGCTAGGTACCAGGGCTATTATGTCACGCTGCCTACCTGCTGCCACACTCACACTGCTCCTCCATACCTCCCCCTGCTGCTGCTGCTGCTGCTGTCTGTCTGTGTTTCCCACTGCCAGGGTACACAGATGATTTACCTTCTGCTGCCACTCTGCCACCAGCTATTACGTCAAACAATAGCTGCTCGCCTACTCCTCCATTCCTCCTCCTGCTGCTGCTGTCTGTCTGTGTTTCCCACTGCCAGGGTACACAGAATTTCCTTCTTCTGCTGCCACTCTGCCACCAGCTATTACGTCAAACAATAGCTATATTGGTTGCAAAACCAAAACCAAACAAACCATTAAAAAAAAAAAAAGGTTTAATTTTTCTGAGGTGCCCGGGTTGAAAACTGTGTTGTCCCAGTTGTGTATTGGACACAATGTGGGCTGCACGACCGCTGTCTGGGACCTCCTGTTGTGTTTATTTACAGCCCTGGTATCACCGCTAGGTACCAGGGCTATTATGTCACGCTGCCTACCTGCTGCCACACTCACACTACTCCTCCATACCTCCTCCTGCTGCTGCTGTCTGTCTGTGTTTCCCACTGCCAGGGTACACTACACAGATGATTTACCTTCTGCTGCCACTCTGCCACCAGCTATTACGTCAAACAATAGCTGCTCACATTACTCCTCCATTCCTCCTGCTGCTGTTGCTGTCTGTCTGTGTTTCCCACTGCCAGGGTACACAGAATTACCTTCTGCTGCCACTCTGCCACCAGCTATTACGTCAAACAATAGCTATATTGGTTGCAAAACCAAAACCAAACAAACCATTAAAAAAAAAAAAAAGGTTTAATTTTTCTGAGGTGCCCGGGTTGAAAACTGTGTTGTCCCAGTTGTGTATTGGACACAATGTGGGCTGCACGACCGCTGTCTGGGACCTCCTGTTGTGTTTATTTACAGCCCTGGTATCACCGCTAGGTACCAGGGCTATTATGTCACGCTGCCTACCTGCTGCCACACTCACACTGCTCCTCCATACCTCCTCCTGCTGCTGCTGCTGTCTGTCTGTGTTTCCCACTGCCAGGGTACACAGATGATTTACCTTCTGCTGCCACTCTGCCACCAGCTATTACGTCAAACAATAGCTGCTCGCCTACTCCTCCATTCCTCCTCCTGCTGCTGCTGTCTGTCTGTGTTTCCCACTGCCAGGGTACACAGAATTACCTTCTTCTGCTGCCACTCTGCCACCAGCTATTACGTCAAACAATAGCTATATTGGTTGCAAAACCAAAACCAAACAAACCATTAAAAAAAAAAAAAGGTTTAATTTTTCTGAGGTGCCCGGGTTGAAAACTGTGTTGTCCCAGTTGTGTATTGGACACAATGTGGGCTGCACGACCGCTGTCTGGGACCTCCTGTTGTGTTTATTTACAGCCCTGGTATCACCGCTAGGTACCAGGGCTATTATGTCACGCTGCCTACCTGCTGCCACACTCACACTGCTCCTCCATACCTCCCCCTGCTGCTGCTGCTGCTGCTGTCTGTCTGTGTTTCCCACTGCCAGGGTACACAGATGATTTACCTTCTGCTGCCACTCTGCCACCAGCTATTACGTCAAACAATAGCTGCTCGCCTACTCCTCCATTCCTCCTCCTGCTGCTGCTGTCTGTCTGTGTTTCCCACTGCCAGGGTACACAGAATTACCTTCTTCTGCTGCCACTCTGCCACCAGCTATTACGTCAAACAATAGCTATATTGGTTGCAAAACCAAAACCAAACAAACCATTAAAAAAAAAAAAAAGGTTTAATTTTTCTGAGGTGCCCGGGTTGAAAACTGTGTTGTCCCAGTTGTGTATTGGACACAATGTGGGCTGCACGACCGCTGTCTGGGACCTCCTGTTGTGTTTATTTACAGCCCTGGTATCACCGCTAGGTACCAGGGCTATTATGTCACGCTGCCTACCTGCTGCCACACTCACACTACTCCTCCATACCTCCTCCTGCTGCTGCTGCTGCTGTCTGTCTGTGTTTCCCACTGCCAGGGTACACTACACAGATGATTTACCTTCTGCTGCCACTCTGCCACCAGCTATTACGTCAAACAATAGCTGCTCACATTACTCCTCCATTCCTCCTGCTGCTGTTGCTGTCTGTCTGTGTTTCCCACTGCCAGGGTACACAGAATTACCTTCTGCTGCCACTCTGCCACCAGCTATTACGTCAAACAATAGCTATATTGGTTGCAAAACCAAAACCAAACAAACCATTAAAAAAAAAAAAAAAAAGGTTTAATTTTTCTGAGGTGCCCGGGTTGAAAACTGTGTTGTCCCAGTTGTGTATTGGACACAATGTGGGCTGCACGACCGCTGTCTGGGACCTCCTGTTGTGTTTATTTACAGCCCTGGTATCACCGCTAGGTACCAGGGCTATTATGTCACGGCGAGCTGCCTGCCTCATTGACTGCCTGCTGCCACACACTCATCCTCCTCCTCCTGCTGCTGAATTTACCTCCTGCTGTCTTTGTGTTTCCACTGCCAGGGAGCACATACAATGGCGCTTCCAACATGCGTGCGCCCACCAGCTATTTGTTACGCTCAAAAATAGCTGCATTTCTTTAAAAAAAAATTGAAAAGAGAAATACGTGAAGAAGAAGAAGACGATATTGAAAAAGAAGGAGAAGGAGAAGATGAAGATGAAGAAGAAGATGAAGAAGAAGATGAAGATGATGATGAAGAAGAAGATGAAAAAGAAGAAGAAGATGAAGAAGATGAAGAAGATGAAGAAGAAGAAGATGAAGAAGAAGAAGATGAAGAAGAAGAAGATGAAGAAGATGAAGAAGATGATGAAGAAGATGAAGAAGAAGAAGAAGAAGAAGAAGAAGAAGAAGAAGAAGAAGAAGAAGAAGAAGAAGAAGAAGAAGAAGAAGAAGAAGAAGAAGAAGAAGAAGAAGAAGAAGATGAAGAAGAAGAAGAAGAAGAAGAAGATGAAGAAGAAGAAGAAGATGAAGAAGAAGAAGATGAAGAAGATGAAGATGAAGAAGAAGAAGAAGATGAAGAAGATGAAGATGAAGAAGAAGATGATGAAGAAGAAGAAGAAGAAGAAGATGATGAAGAAGAAGAAGAAGAAGATGATGAAGAAGAAGAAGAAGATGATGAAGAAGAAGAAGAAGAAGAAGAAGAAGAAGAAGAAGAAGAAGAAGACAATATAGAAGAAGAAGAAGATGATATAGAAGAAGAAGATCTAGAAGAAGAAGAAGAAAGATAAAGAAGAAGAAGAACAAGTATATACAGTAACACTACTGAACAAAATTAAGGACACAACTTATCTTTCCACATTTTTTTTAAAGGAACATCCCCACATAATCACTTGCTGTTGTTACTTGGAAAAAAAGATGTTTCTTGCATCATTCACCCTCAAAACAAGTGTTGGAAGCTATTTAAGGCCAATTCGAATAGTCAGCTCGAATAGTGAGCTCGAATACCGACTCGAATAGTGAGCTCGAAGTCCGAGGTGGAATCGAATAGTAAAAATTATTCGACTCGAATATTCGACTGACCTCGAATAATTTACTATTCGAATTCGACCTAACTCGAATTTTGAAAAGGGGTATTTGAGCATCACTACTAGCGGCAACTGAGACTTGGGAGGACTGGACAGAGACCCTGAGTCCCTTCCAGCAGGATGTCCCTGAGGGGAAACCGGAAGGGGTTATGTTTGTGCCCTTACCCTTTCGTCTCCGCATTTTACAGATGTTTCATTCCCACAAGAATGCGGGACACCCGGGGGCAGCCAGAACTCAGGATCTGGTATCCAGGTGTGCTTGGTGGCCTTCTCTGGCAGCAGACTGCAGGGAGTTCGTTAGGGAGTGGAGCTTCCAGCCAGGAGACTTGGTGTGGGTATCCACACGTCATTTGACCCTGAAACAGCCCTCAGACAAATTGGGCCCCAAGTTTGTCGGTCCGTTTCCGATAGTGAAAAAGATTAACAACGTTACCTATACCGTTGATCTTCCCGCCAGCATGCGTGGGGTAAGGTCATTTCACGTATCCCTGCTCAAACCTGCAGTCCATATGGGCCCTACTCCTCCTCCTCCTGTCCTGGTAGATTGTCAACCTGAGTTCAAAATAGAGAAAATTTTGGACTCACGCATTGTCCAGAACTCGGTAAAGTATCTGGTACACTGGAAGGGGTATGGCATTGAGGAGAGACAATGGGTACCGGGGACTCGCATGCATGCGGATTAATTGAGGAAAGAGTTTCATGCCTTACACCCCGAGAAACCTGGTAGGAGTTGTCCGGAGTCCACTCCTCGGGGGGGGTGGGGGGGGGGGGGTACTGTGATGAAACGCGGAAAAGCCGCTGCCTCTCAAGGTGAGGCGGCTGTTTCCGCGTCCAGCATGGCGTCACAACGCGGAAAAGATGCCACATAGGCAGAGCGGCGGAATCCGCATTGGGAACGGCGGAATCCGCATTGCTAACGGCGGAATCCGCATTGGTAACGGCGGAATCCGCATTGGAGGCGGCTCCCACACTCGGTTCACTGGATACATTGCAAAACAGTACTGGTGTAGCTGGGACTGATAGTCCACCTAGATTTAGAGTGACACGCGCGTGCGCACAGAAGCAGAGCTTAAATAACAGCCCGAAGGGAGTCAGCTGACCAGGCGGGTCAGCTGACATTTTCCATTACTCTCATTCGTCCAGCAATTAGGGAGGTCCTGGAGAGGTCCTTGTGTATATATACTGCTGGCTGTTCACTTGCTCTTTGTCTGGCGTTGCGAACACATACGTGGGAGCACTCAGACCCGTAGTCAGATCCTTAAGTGTGCCGGGACCAGCTGGAGCTGTAATCCTACACTTAGCTAGATTCTGTTGATAGTTTAAAGTACTAGCTTGATTGTGATTATCTGTTATGACCTTCTGTCTGCCTGACCATCCTCTTGTATTCTGATCTTGTACCTTGCTATTCTGATACTCTGTTGCCGAACCCCGGCTCGTCCTTAGACTCTGCTTCTGCCTCTTGATCTTGTACCTCGATATTTCTGATACCCTGTTGCCGAACTCTGCCTGTACCTAGACTCCGCCTCTGCCTTCTGAATCTGTACTTTATCTGTCCGTGTGTTACTACCTGGCTTGTCTGACCTCGAGAATCAACCTCACTATTGGAGGCGGTTCCCCGTCCTGTTAGTGACACTTTCTCCTGAGTGTCACTCTCAGACTTACCTTCCTACTCGCAGCCTGACTCCTCCCGACTTGGAGAGTTCAGGTCTTCGGAAGGAAGCCGTGCAGTACTCACCACTGCACTGAGGCTTAGTCCTCTTAGTCTTACCGTTACACCAAACACTACACTCTACTCTAGTACAGAGGTTGGTATATCGGATTATCGGTGATACTGCAGAACACTTATAATCTGGTATACATCTGTATTCCCAGTGATACTGCAGATCACCGGTAATCAGATCCTCTCTGTGCTCCACCGTTCGTTACATGTTCCTATTCAGGGTGTGTAATAGAAAAAAATAGTAGAAAGAAAACTACAAATATTTACTGGATTTTTTTTTATAAGGGATGCCTATAAATATACTTTTTCTACATAATCAAATACACCTTCTTCCCTCAAAAAAAAAAAACATCTTCCAAAGACTATCCTAACTTATGGAAGACAATTAAAGACTACTATTATTTATTTACTGCATGCTTACTGCTGAAATACCTCATGTTTTACCTCACTTTATGCATTTACCTCATGTTTTACCTCATGTTCGGAAATGGAGAAAAATCTTTCAGAATTGTTTAAAAAAAAAAAAGAGAAAACACCTCATGAAGTATTTTACCTACAAAAAATATTTACCTCACATAGCTACCAGAATTGAGGCCTTTTGTATATTAGGGCAGAGTGCCCAACTAATCCTCATTGCTGTCCATCACTTCCACTTTGTACTTTTCTGTGGAAATACAACTACATGCATTTTTCTGGTTGGCGTTAATTTGATGAATGACCTCTGCATAGTGCACATCCAATAACACTAGGGATAGAATTAACCATGGCATGGGTTCACCCTTGTGGCCAACTTCCATCCCATAATGCCCAGCATGACCTCTGACCTTAAGTTAGCTGGCCAAAGGTGTTCACAAACCAGAGTGTCCTGACAGGAATGCAATTTTCAGGAATATGGTCACCGCAGTGAATTTCATCTCTGTTGCCAGCTGACCTCAAGTCAGAGGTCAATACTTATACGATTTGTCTGGAGTTATCCTACATTTGCTCTTCAATGTGTTCTGCAGTTCACCTTACTTGATTCTTTGTAGAAGGAGGTGGACTCCATACAGGAAAATACACACACCCATGTGTAGGGAACAGCATTCCTTACAGCTACTAAAGATGTGGAAAGTTCTGTTGAACTTTATTGAGATGCATCAGGGCTCAAGTGTGCATCCAAAGTAGAACCCTCTGTGTTCAATTTTGTTGCCTATGAAAGATTCATGTATCTACAGCATGAAGGCAATTACCTGTGTAGCCTCTTCTTTTAAGCTCTTTGACCTGGGTGAATATTGTGGTGACTGAGTCGTTTTACTCGTATTTTGATACAGCTAACCACAATTGCTCATTTCCAGGCCAATCCTTTTCATAAGCCTAAACCTATAATCCTTGAAATCTAAACACACGCAGGCTCTGGCAGCAAATATTCTTGTAAAAAAGAAAAATGTTAGAATAGCTTCTTGGGTAGAAATCACGGCTGCAGATAATGTCTGTTTTAGCTAGTTTTACTTGGCTGATAATCGTATTAACTGTGAAATCTTAATAATACACAAGGATGCCTAGTAACTTACAGGGATGGCTCCTTCTTGTTGAGTGATGTAATGGGAGCTCTCCACACCAGAAAGCAGGCAATCAGGTAATAGGAAAGCTTAAAGTGTCCCTGAGATAGCAAAATAAAACGATTTTATACTCACCATGGGCTCCCTCCAGCCCTACTAGTTACTTAGCATAACCATGTCAAGGTTCTATTTGTATACTGTTGTTGAATCATGGACACACTAGCACCCTAGTGACTTTAGTTGTTTCTAGGTGGAAGGCTTTTATTTAACTGCTTCTGGACCCCGCTGATTGAAATCTATGCCTTGTTTGGGAGCTGTTATTCCTGTCAGGGCATAGATTTCAATCATTCCCACTGTACGGTCTGCTCGTTTTTTGCCGTTCCTGCAACTGTCCATGCCGTGTACCCTCTCGAGCTGCTGTCATGCTGAGCCTCTGTGTCTTGGTCCAGTAGGCCTGCTCAAATCCGATCCGGATGCCATTCGAATAGTAGCTTAGCTATCCGGATTTCTCCCAGTAAACCTTTGCGGGCTGGGCAGGGGGTTTAATCTTACCTATCATGACGTCTTCTTTGTCCGTCCCTCGGCGCCTCCCACGATGCGCTCCAATCTGGCGTCACGTGACTAAAAACACTTCCTCCTTCCGGGTTGAAGGAGGAAGTGTATAGTCACGTGACGCCGGATTGGAGCGCATCGTGGGAGGCGCCGAGGGACGGACAAAGAAGACGTCATGATAGGTAAGATTAAACCCCCCGCCCAGCCCGCAAAGATTTACTGGGAGAAATCCGGATAGCTACTATTCGAATGGCATCCGGATCGGTTTTGAGCAGCCCTATGGTCCAGAGCCAGTTTCATTGGCTCCTGAGTCCTGACCCCGTGATTGCTGAGAGCCAGTCACAGCAATCCCATCACTTAAAAGGGCATGGACGGCTCTGGTTTTAAAACGTCCAGAGTCGTCTGGTCTGCAAGAGGTTAATGAGGTGGTGACCCATTTATGTTTGCTACATCAGTATGTTTTCACTATTATGTCTTCAGTTTGAAAGATTTTTATTGCAAATTTTTGAACTCTTCATCTTATTCCCTAATGCTAGGTACACACAATGAGATTTCCTGCCAGATTTCCTGTCAGATCGGTTATGTCCAAAACGTCTGATCTGATTTCTGATCGATTTTCCTTAGAAGGGAATGGAAAATCAATCAGAAAACAGATCAGACATGTTAGAAATAATCGATCTGACAGTAAATGTGCCAGAAAATCTCATCGTGTTTACCTAGCATCAAGGGATGAGGCTAACAGAGGATTTTATCATTATCTTGTATCTCGCAACTTACAACAATTTGGGAGACACCTGGATAGGGGAGTCAATGCTGAACATATTTATTGGGAATTGTAAACTGAGCTAATAATGTACATATGTAATTGTCTTTCCAGCACCGTGAAAGGACCAGGAAGGCCTGGCCATCTAGAAGTCCTGGGATCAGAAGACAGGCCGGCGAGTGCACCCACTCTTCCGGCTCAGTGAACCTGCTACTACACGTAAGTGACTTGTAAAAGGAATTGATTTCAGAATAAGAGTAGCCAAAATGCTGTAATTAATTTGATTTCAGGGTTCAGCTATCTTCTAGCTGAAATTCCACACAAGAACTAATGCTAGGTACACACAAAGAGATTTTCTGGCCGATTTTCTGCCAGATCGATTATTTCCAACATGTCCGTTCTGATTTCCGATCAATTTTCTGATCGATTTTCTATACAAGTGAATGGAAAATCGATCGGTAGATCGATAGGAAATCAGATTGGACATGTTAGAAATAATTGATCTGGCAAGAAATCTGCCAGAAAATCTCATAGTGTGTACCTAGCATTATGGACATTGGAGTTGGCGTTTTAGCTACTGTTTACCAGAAACCCCAGACACTAAAGATGATGGGAGGTGAGACTAGGGCTTTGTTGTTGGTTAGAATAAGGCTATAATGTTCTTCTTATTATCTGTACTACACATAAGATACATTATCTCATAAGTTTATTTTTGCTTCAGATTTGCTTTATGTATAACTTAAGGTGGCCGTACATCAGGTGACTTTATGGCCGATTGACCATCAGATTCGATTGTTATAATTTAATTGGATGAAAATTGAGGCCGCCAAGAGCGTGCCTGATTGACTATGTGAACAATTTAAGGCTGAAACTGGTCGCATAAATCGGTTGGACATGCTGCAAGATATAGGGCCGACTTGTTCGATTGGGTGCAATATCGGGATTGATGAACGCAACGAAACCCCCGACATTGGCCCCCTAATGTGCAATGAGCCTCCCCCGGTGCCCAGTGCACTATGTATTACCAGTCTGCGGCCACCGCTTGTTCTCTGCTGTCTCCGGGCCCTGTCCTTCATCTATACACATGCTCCACGTGGTTGCCGGAGTAATGGACAGGTAATGTATAGTTCACTGGATACTGGGGGGCACATTGCACATTATGGGGACAGCATCGGGCCGGCGAGGGTTACGGTGTTACAAGGGCGATTATAGATCGATTTCAGCATGAAATTGTTTGGGAATAGGCCTGTGGTGTGTGGGCAGCAGACAGATCTCTCTCTAATCAGATTCGAGAGAGATTTATCTTTTGGTCGAATCTGCCCATCATTGCTAGATGTATGGGTACCTTAACCTTTTTATGATGACGCCAAGGCCCCTATGCAATTAACTTTTTCTCCTTATTTTCTCCTAGGTGATATTTTCACACCTTCTAAATAAAAAGCCCTTTAAACCATCAGCAAACAAGAAAATATTCAGAATCATTTTTAAGGTGCTTTTTCACTCACTTTTTGGCACCCTTTCAGATGCAAAGTGCTGAAAAGTGGTTTTAAGGCTCCCTGCACACTGCATGCGATTCCGATTTTTAATTGGTTTTTACATCCGATTCCGATCTTTAATCGTTACTGCATGCTGTGTTTTTTCCTCCATTTTTCTGTTGATTGCATTCAGGGAAAATCGGAATTGCAAATCGGAAACGGAATCGCAATCGCAAAATGGATTTGCAGTGTGCAGGGAGCCTAAAAAGAAGTTGAAAAATTATCTTCATGCAAAAAGGACGCCGGGGAAATGTGGAATATCTGTAAATTTTACCGATATTTTACTATAGCTAAACATAACTCTATTCTCACACTGTACCCTCTACCGATTCCTAACCTTAACCACCCCCCACGCCTAACCTTAACCCCCCAGGCCGAACCTTAACCACCCATCCCCTACAGCTAACTTTAACCACCCACCTAGTTCCAAGGCTAAGTTTATCCACCACCACTTGCCGCAAACCCCCCCCCCCCCCCCCCCCAGGAAAATCAGTTTTCTCGGCGCTGCCATAGGCATCCATTGTAATACTGGATTCCCAATACACATTGCGGGTGGACCCAGTGCCTGATATTTATAAGGCACCATGGGCGCCCCAATTTCCCCTCAATGCCGGTATTTCAATGGGACCCTGTTGCCGCCACTAGCAGGGCGCCCACATTTCCCATCACCAGAGAAAAAGTGAACTGCCTATGGGCCCATATGTCACTGATGGAGTTCTGAGTCAGTGAGGAGTTCAGTCACATATTCTGAGTTTGCAGTCAATGGGAGGAGACATTTTCCATTACAAAACTAGAACCATTGTAATGTAATCTCATTTGATCTTGAAATGATTATTTTGTGTGAACAGTATGACTGATCAGCATGATTTTTCCCCTCCTGACAGAGACTCCGCGACCATATGGAGGCCCTTTCTCCTGGGCTGGCCTGAGCTTGGAGGACTGGTGACCGGCTGTTGCTGACCCATTTGGCACCCCAGGAGAGGTAACCTGTGTCATCCCCACACACACATACATATAGTGAACGACTGATTCTACTGGCAGGCTGGAAGTGATAGATTAGCATCAGGAAGTGAAAGGTGGATTGTAGTGACCAGCAGGTAGTAATAGAAACTTGTAGTGGCCAGCAGATAGTGATAGGTAGGTTGTAGTTTTTAGTAGGCAGTGATCGGTAGAGTGTAGTGGCCAGCAGATAGTGATAGGTGGTTTGTAATGGCCAGCAGGTAGTGAAAGATACAGTGTAGTTACCAGCAAGAAGTGATAGGTAGATTTTAGTAGTCTGCAGATAGGAGGTGATGAGCAGTGCCAGCAGGAGGAGGTGACAAGGAGCATTGATGGCAGGTAAGGGGCAATAAGCAGTGATGGCAGCAGAAAGAGGTGAACAGCAGTGATGAGAGAAGAAAGAGGTGACTAGGAGTAACGACAGCAGGGGGTTACAGTTCTTTGCGGGGTGGCCAGTGGGGGGATGTGGAGGATTCCCTGAGTGAAGAGCCGATTCCACCACTGGGGTTGAAGCAGCGGCAATATGGCATGTCTTCAGTAACCATCAGAGTGCTTTGTAGCAAATGCGATGGCCTGAAACATCAGAGCTCTTGCAGCTTTATTTCCTTCAGGGCCACAAACACTGGATATTCACTTTATTATCGGATATGACACATAATGGATCTCCTTGTTGAGGCGATGACCGGTGCATGAAGATGTAGGGGTGCTTCCTGGATTAGGGCAGATGGCGGAAAATCCGCTCATATCGAGTGCACCTGGGTCTCCCTCCATGGATTTCCATATTACCGGACTTGACTTACTTTCACCGCATGCTCACGGGAGGCTTTTAAGCCCCGTGGCAGACCCATTGTGGGGCTCAGACCCCTCTTGTATAGATCAGAGCTACACGCTCTGGTCAGACCCATTGTGGGGCACAGACCCCTCTTGCATAGATCAGAGCTAGACGCTCTGGTCAGACACATAGTGGATCTCCTTGTTGAGGTGATGACCGATGCATGAAGACGTAGGGGCGCTTCCTGGATTAGGGCAGGTGGCAGAACCTCCGCTCATATCCAGTGCACCTGAGTTTCCCTCCATGGATTTCCATATTACTGGATTTTACTTTCTTTTACCGCATGGTCATGGCAGGCTTTTTAGCCCCATGGCAAACACATTGTGTCTCAGACCCCTCTTGTATAGATCAGACCTAGACGCTCTGATCATACACTTAAGTGTAGACAGACTCCCACCAGTATAGGTAGCCTAATGTTCCACCAGTATAGGAGCCTTATAACCCCTCCCCCCAGTATAGTTGGACAAAAAAAACCTCTAGCATAGGTAATCCCCTCCTATATGTGGTAGTCCACTCCTACATATTGGTAACCAGAGTCCCCCCTAAAAGAGGTAAGTACAGGCAGCCAGAGTCTCCCTTGTGTAGGTAGTCAGATCATCCCCTTCCCCTGTATAGCCAGCCAGAGTCCCCCCCTAAGTGTAGGTAGCCGTATTCCCCCCAGTATAGGAAGCATTATGTGCCTCCTCCCCTCAGTATAAGTAGCCAAATTCCCACCAGTAAAGGTGGTGTTCTGCCACTATAGGAAGACTTATGTTCCTCCAGCGTCCCCCCTTGTATAGGTAGCCAGATCTCCCCAGCATAGAAAGCCAGATTCCCCCACCTTCTGCGGATGTCCCTGCAAGAGGTGACAGAAGATTCACAGGAGGCTCTCCTAGCAAGATAAGAAGAGAAGACAGAAGATGCCCAGCAGAGACAGTGTAGCAGCATGATCTGGGGAGATACTCGGGATCCAGGGTAAAAGCCGACTGCCACATAGGAGTCAAGAAGGAATTTTTTCCCCTCCGAGGCACAAATCAGACCCTAACTTACCTCTGGGGGGGGTTTCGCCTTCTTTGGGATCCTGGGGTTAGATGATCCCCACAACAATTATAAAAGCAATCTGTACCTGTATTCAGTTAGTATAAAATAAAATTAGAATTAATTGGCCTAAATTTTTCTGTCTTCATTTAAGTGTGTAAATGTTCTCTTGGGGTGCCTCTAGGGCAGGGGTGCCCACACTTTTTTTTGGCTTGTGAGCTACTTTAAAAAATTAACAAGTCAAGCCACTTTGTGTTGGTCTTTCATGTGGAATTCCAATAAAATTAATTCATGTTTGTGGCAGTAATATGGCAAAATGTGGAAAATTTCAAGGGGGCCGAATACTTTTGCAACCCACTATATATATATATATATATATATATATATATATATATATATATATATATATACACACACACACACACACACACGCACACATTACTTCCTGGTTAGCGGCCATGTTTTTGTTTGTAAACACTGCCTAAACCTGGTGAATGAAAGCCAGGATCGCTGCGGGTAGCGGCGGAAATGGCAAAGAGGGATCCAGGAGATCACAGTGACTCGATTGGTATGTTTTTTATTGTACAAATCGGACAGTACAGATTCTCTTTAAAAGAGACATAATTATGGCAGCTTCTGTATCCCTCACGTTACATTTGTCCTCTAAGTCACATAATAGCTCTCGCCATCTCTCCATCAGACTGACAAATGAGGAAACAGTAAATTCGGGCGCCTGAGGCTAGTGGACAAATCGGGCGCCGCCATTCACTCCTATAATAAATATCGTTTAATGGGCGCCCGATAGGAAAAAAGGGCGCCGGTGAAAAATAACGTTTTAAAAGCGGCGCCCGGAGACTTAATGTTTTATTACTGCTTCTCATGATTACACATTATTTAATGATTTATACATTTTTAAATATTATTTTTAAACGAAAAACAGTACAATATTTTTTTCAAACATTATTTTTAAACGAAAAACAGTACATTTTTTTTACATTATTTTTAAACGAAAAAACCAACAGGGGGGGTCTTAGGTTTAGGCACCAACAGGGGGGTCTTAGGTTTAGGCACCAACAGGGGGGGTCTTAGGTTTAGGCACCAACAGGGGGTCTTAGGTTTAGGCACCAAAAGGGGGGTCTTAGGTTTAGGCACCAACAGGGGGGTCTTAGGTTTAGGCACCAACAGGGGGGTCTTAGGTTTAGGCACCAACAGGGGGGTCTTAGGTTTAGGCACCAACAGGGGGGTCTTAGGTTTAGGCACCAACAGGGGGGTCTTAGGTTTAGGCACTAACAGGGGGGTCTAGGGGTTAGGGGTAGGTACAGGGAGGGTTACCTAGGCACCAACAGGGGGGGTCTTAGGTTTAGGCATCAACAGGGGGGTCTAGGGGTTAGGGGTAGGTACAGGGAGGGTTACTTAGTAATTATTTTTTTTTTTTAACGTTATTATACGTTTCAGTATTTAAACGAAAGATTAACGTTTTTACAATTGCCGATTTAATGCACATTATTTAATGATTTATAACTTTAAAAAACATTAATGTTAAACGAAATACAGTACAATACATTTTTAAACGTTATCCATGCTTATCGTTAAAAACCCGGCGCCCTTTTTTCCCAGCGCCCCTTTTTAACGTACGCGACAAATGAGTGAATAAAACAGCTACAAAATGACACCTGTACGGCCACATCTCTGCCTCACAGCCCCAGGAAGCCCTTGTGGTAATGTAAGTACAAGCAGGGTTGCAATTAAGATGTATCACAACACTGTAATATCCTCTCAATAAACACCAAAGTGGTGGATATTACTTTCATATGAGAACTATTACGGCAGCATAAACACATTTCTTGATAGTGTTCTATTCTTTTCCGTTCTCTGCATTTTGCCTGCTGCTCTAATTGCTTGAAGGAGAGCTAGGAATGCAAAACACCACTTCTCCCAAGCCCCATATAAATACAATTAAAATATACACAGGCCTATCAGACACATCTGAGGATCCATTTTCCCTGATTACTCGCAAAGTGTTAAATAAGCAGGGAAATGGTTGATACCACCTAGACCGCTGTTTATATAACACATTTCAAGTGGTGTTATGACAAAAGAGTTACATCCAGCATTTTCCTGTTTACACAGCATGCTGTCATTAACAAGGTCCTGGGAGTACGGAGTGATTTTTTTTGTTTTTCTCTAAGTAAGAGACTTCACATGCTGTAGAGATGAGGTAACAAAGAGAGATGAGATGAGTTCCTGTCTGTGATGTGTGGAAAGTCTGGCTCTGCAGGAACACAACATACAGCTCAGGGGTATGTATGTATGGAACACACTGGGCCTCAGCAGTAAACCAGTTACATATTAAGGCTGGGATCAAGTGTCTGCTTGTAAAATCCTGTGGGCGGGTTCACATATGCAGTAGTGCCAAGTGATAAACATCGTTCATAATTTCTGCTGTTCACGTTAATGCGCATAATGTGCACTGATGAGAACACTATTTGAAAGACGGCTTCCAGACAGCAGTGGTAAGGGGGTCAGTGTGCACTGCAGTAGGGGTGCTGCTGAGGTCTTGGGGCCCCAAGCGGCACATTATTCATTGCCCTCTCAGTCTAGGCCCCTACTTCTGTAATAATCAGCAGCCAACCCCCCCCCCCCCCCTACTAAAAAAATAGGTAGGTAGCTAAAGGTACATGGCCCAGTATAGGTAGTAAAAGTGTCCCCAGTATAGGTAGTCAAGGTGTCCCCCCAGTATACCACCCACAGTATAGGTAGACAAAGATGTCCTTTGTCTTCTCTTTATAGGGCATTGGTGTCAGTGGGGTATGTACCTCTCTGCTGCCTCCCTATCGCTAACACTCACAGACCTGCAGAAGTAATGTTTTTCTTTAAAAGTTATTATGCTGTTGCCTAGCGTTTAGAGCAGAGAGGAAGTTTAAGTCTGCTTTAAGAAGCTTATAGATTATAGATGGAGTCACTCTTTTCACCCATTGAGTATGAGTGCTGCACATGCATACTTCACCAGGCACCACAATGCAGAGCCACTGCAGTGCACATCTATATGATAAATTATATGAATAGTCTACTAACCCAGTGATCTGCAAACTTGGCTCTCCAGCTCTTTAGGAACCACAAGTCCCACAATGCATTGCAGGAGTCTGACAGCAACAGTCATGATTCATAAAGACAAATGCATTGTGGGACTTGTAGTTCCTTAACAGCTGGAGAGCCAAGTTTGCAGATCACTGCCTGACAATGAATAAGATAACTTGCACGTCTCTCTATTCATTTTTATAGTGCTGGTAGTGAGTCAAGCATGTGTTTCTGATATGCAGATAAGGGCAGTAGCCCATGGTTTCTGCACAAAACAACAACATAATTCAGCTTGGTAAATCAAGCTCAGAAGAGATTCATGTAAATCGGCTGAAAAGTAGTTGTATCAGCTTCTCATTACAGAAAATGTGCTTCTCCGGTGTCTGTGCCTATTCCACAATGCCATCACTGTGTGATCATCTCCTGATCTACAGACAGGCAAGGATCATGTGGCCACATTTTAAAATGGATTTCTAAGACACTCGCTAAGATGATAGTACATTTTATACACCCCACTAGACATAACACAGCATTTTATAAGCTTTAGAGATACTGTATGTCATTTCTGCTAGTTGTTCTTTTGTTTAATACACAAAAATAGCGAACCGTTAAGAGGTCTTTTTGGACCCTCTACCATTTCATACAAGTGTGAAAACTTTTATTTCAAAACAGTTAAAAACTTGGAAAAGTTTTAACATTAAAGTGAAATGATATGATAAACATAGGTACATATAATACTAGCCCTAGTAAGAAATTGTCTGAAGTCCCTTTCTGAGATAAAAAAAACAACTACAGTTGTTAGCTGTGCAAAAGAGCTTGTGGAAAAGGTCTGGTTTCCTGAAAAGTAAATAGAAGCCTAAACAGCTTAGAAACAGTGAGGTAAGGCTTCTAATAAGGTTTTACTGCAAGAGAGCTCAGGGTCACTACTTCTCTTTCAGCTTAATAAGAGAGAATGTGGGTTCTAAACAGCAACTGTGTCAGTCTAAGGCAATCTTAAAAAAATAATTAATAACTGAAAATAAAATATGACACACATTTCTATGTTACTAAGGCTTTATTTGGCATTGGCACTACATGTAGAAATAATCAGGGGCGCCTCTAGCCATTTTGTCACTCCAGGCGAGAAAACATGTGGCGCCCCCCCATGAAAATATTCATAAAGCGGCAGCATTTCACCAGGAAATAACCGTAATGTGGCAATGTTTCACCTGAAGATAATTGTAATGCGACAGCGTTTCACCAGAAATGACACTTATTGCAGCAGCGTTTCCCCAGAAAACACATGTAAGAAAGAAAATACATGTAAGGAAGAAGGCACATGGGGGACATAGGGAGGCACAGGGGGACAGAAGGCGTTACAAGGGTCAGAAAAACTCACAAAGAAGGCCAGAAGGAGGCACAAGGGGACAGAATGAGGCACAATGGGGGACAAAAGGAGGCACATGGGGGACAAGAAGAGGAACAATGGGGGTAGAATGAGACACAAAGGAGGACAGAAGAAGGCACAGGAGAACAGAAGGATGTACACAGAGGGGCAGCGAGAGGTACAAGGGGACAGAAGAAGGCAGGAGGGCCAGAAGGAGGCACAAAGAAGGACAGAAGGAGGCACAGGGGGACTGAAGGAGGCACAAAGTGAGGCAGGAGGTGGCACAATGGGGACAGATTTAGACACAAAGGGGTACAAAAGGAGGCACAGGAAGAAAGGAGTCACAAGGGGACTGAAGGAGACAAAAAGGGGACAGAAGGAGGCACAAAGGGGACAGAAGGAGGCACAATGAGGGACAGAAAAAAAGCACAAAGAGGGGCAGAAGGAAGCACAGGGAGACAGTAGGAGGCACAAAGGGGCACAGAAGTATGCACAAAGGGGGACAGGACGAGGCACAAAAGGGGGACAGAAGACGGCAGAGGGGGATGTAAGGAGGCACAGGAAGACAGAAGGAGCCACAGGGAGACAGAAGAAGGCACAAAGGGGCACAGAGGTGGCACATGGAGTCAGAAGGTGGTACAAATGTAGACAGAAGGAGGCACAGGAGGACAGAAGGAGGTAGAGTGGTACTGAAGGATAAACAGGGGGCAGAGGTAGCACAGGGGGGCAAATAAAGGCATAAGGGACAAAAATGAGGCACAGGGGGACAGAAGGGGGCACAAAGGGGCACATAAGGAGGCAGAGGTGGCATAAGGGGACTGAAGGAGGCACATGGTGACAGAAGAAGGCACAAAGGGAGACAGAAGGACAAATGAGATCAGACATGGCACAAGGAGACAGAAGGAGGCACAAAATGGACAGAAGGAGGCACAAAGGTGGAGAGAAGGATGCACAAGGCACAGAGGTGGCAGCTACCTGCAACTTACTCTAAGTAGATGCAGCAGAAGCAAGTAATAGAACACCCACATGGTTGGGCTTAGTCCAGGGGTGGGGCTTAATTTGGGGGTGTGGCTTAATCCAGCAACACTGCGCCCCCCAGGACCAATGGCACTCCAGGCAATGGCCTGTACTGCCTATGCCTAGAAGCGCCCCTGGAAATAATTATCTGTTATTGTCACTTCAGATGTACTTTAACCACTTCAGCCTTCAGTCGTTTTTCCCCTTATGCATCCGAGCAATTTTGACCTCCCATTCATTCGCCAATAACTTTATCACTACTTATCACAATGAATTGAATTAATCTATATCTTGTTTTTTTCCACCACTAATTAGGCTTTCTGTGGGTGGTACATTTTGCTAAGAATTATTTTTTCTAAATGCATTTAAACGGAATATTAAGAAAAAAATGTAAAACATTCATTATTTCTCAGTTCTTGGCCAGGATAACTTTAAAATAATACATGCTACCATAACTTAAACCCATGTATTTTAGTTGCCAATTTGTCCCAGTTATTACACCATTTAAATTATGTCCCTAGCACAATGTATGGCGCCAATATTTTATTTGTAAATAAAGGTGCATTTTTTCAGTTTTGCATCCATCACTATTTATAGGCTTATAATTTAAAAAATAATCATAATATACCCTTTTTACATGAACATTAAAAAAAGTTCAGGCCCTTAGGTAACTATTTATATTTTTGTTTTGTTTTTTAATTGTCATTTTTTTTAATTAAAATTTTTAATGTAATTGTTTGTGGGTTTATTTTAAAAAATGTATGTAGATGTAGTTTTACTATTTGGTCACAAGATGGCCACAGTGCATTTTTTGGGGGGGTCCTGCAAGTGTAACAAGAACGCTTACAGGAAGTGCAAAGAGGACGAAACACTCAGAAAGATTGCGGCTTCTCGAAGAAGCTGTCAGTCTTTCTAACAGGGACTTAGATCAATGAATGGGAACTGTGTTCCCATTTAGTGATCTCCAGGCTAACGGACGGCGGCACAGGAGTGTGGAGGCGTGCGGGTGATCTTCCGCGGGAGCGCACAGCAGCCCGGCAGCAGCCTTTTGGACATAGCAGCTACGTCCAAAAGGCTTAAATGGTTAAACCACCTCTCTCTTGAAACAATCCTTAGCCCCTCTCACACCTTCTTCCCCCCTCCTAACCCTTTCCATCTGGGTAATCTTAAAATCATTCTCTGGGAAAGCTTCAATCATCACCCCAACCCTTTACCTGAGACAACTGATCTACCTAAAACGGGTGCCACTTACCTATTTGCTTCTGAATCCCAACAGTAGCATTCCTAACAGTGTCATTTACTTGTGTGTAAGCAGCAAATATGGCTGCTCTCTACTATATATATATTGAAAACTAAACAGAGAAACAAGGCTTGAAACACATTCAAATACATTGAAAATAGTTTTTTTTTTTTTTTCTTTTTTAGTTTAAGATGATGAATTCCAGTTGTCTAGCTGTAAACGTTAAAAAAGACTATCATTCTCCTTCAAAGGCTATTCATTGGGAAAGGAAAAAAAGTTTAAAATCTCTAAACTACACTACATTGATCATGTTGAATTAGGTGAGGTAAGAAGTCCGGAGAAAAAGGGAGATTCATAAGCAGATGTAATAAAATGCCTTGTGATGTCTGGGACCATACAATCCTATTTGTGTGTCATATTGCTAGATTGCCCAGATTATATCTTAAAGTCGGAACGGTAATATGTCCTGCTTGGGTATTTTACATTCCATAAAAGTTGCTACTATTTATAACAACTTGAAAGGACTCATTGTTTTATCTAAGAATCAAATTGGGAATACCCCAGCGCCAGAAAAGATCTGGCTGTTTAAATCATAGCTTTATAGGCCACTGTTACTAGAAATCCATAAAATATTGTCGTGTCCTCTTCTCTAGAAGTGCAAGTTCTTTGATTTCGGTTCAAAATAGCTTAGTTATCTTTTTATAGATTAGAGCGTAGCGGAATTCTGAACACATCGAAAGAGCGAACAGAGCTCATTTGTGGTGGTAGGAAGACTCCTGCACATGTGGATGAAGCTTAGACATCCCAGCACCATCACTCACACCACACAACCGACACTCCCACCAAGGAATGTTTATGGCAAGCTATAAATTAGGCTCTCGCTTATCTGGATAAACCGTCAGACATCTCGTTCCCTGACAAAAGGGCCTGTAAGGGAGGATAAGAATAGCTTGCAAAGCACCTCATAAAGCCATCCTTGGAAGAAACAGGCAAAAATAATAAAGAGAAAAGAATCCTCATCAGTAGAGATATAACCATTACTTTAATCGGACTTTTCCCATGTGTTTCAACACACCGTTTTATCTCTGCTTTTTAAAGCTGTCTCTGTTTCGGAGGGTTTACTGACATCATCCCAAATGTATTTGCAAAACATGTGACCTTTTTCAAGTGGGGATAAGGTGAGAGGCCGAGAGTTATAATACTGTACATACATGTGTTACTATGTGGTTCCTTGTTAGCCATAGACGTAGTCTAGCAAATAATACATGTTATTGGCTGATATAATGTATTTACAGATGCAAGCCTTTAGGGATGACTAAAACCCCAAAATTGCTTAGCACCATTAACTTACCTCCTGTTTTTTAAGTTACACCAGAGGTACACTTTGATTTTCAAACTTACACAATCAATATTCAAACTCACACCAGGGGCAAACCCAGGATTTTCAAAGGGGGGATTCCTGAAAGGCCTCTCTTAGCCACACACAATATAATATGGTAGGGTATTAGATTATGGTTGTGGTAGGGATATGAATGTGAGCTCCTCTGGGGACATGACTATGTACTCTTTAATGTGCTGCAGAAAATGTCACTATTATAAAAATACATAATAGTAGTTAGACTGAGACAGTTACATTTTGTTTTTAGATTAGAGTAGGGTGGAAGAGAGATGGAGGGACAGGAGACAGGGAAGTGGGCTGATTGCACGCATTGTTATCTGTATCCACTGGCCTCTGTAGCATATTCAGTGAGTATGGATAATAATGAGGACAGCCAACATCCATAATGAAGGGGGAAGTGAAGCATTCTGCCAGATCCCGACTTCCTTTTTGCACACAGCAAAGGCACAGGGCTGGGCTCATACCTGGCTCTGTGCTCTGTTCCCCAGAGCTGCTCCATGCTCTGTACACACACTGCTGCTGCACTCTCTGTACACACGCTGCTGCTCCATGCTCTGTACACACGCTGCTGCTACTCTCTCTGTACACATGCCGCTGCTCCATGTTCTGTACACATGCTGTTGCTCCATGCTCTCGTTGTCTCGACTTGTGCCTATCCAACAACACTGCACTGTCCCTAGTCTGCGGTAAACTTGCCTATGCACACAATTTATTGAATCAGAGGAGGGAGATGGTGACAGCAATAGTCTAGAGTCAGGTCATGTGACTGAATATGGATATTTATAAAAAAGGAAGGGCCTTGCTTTCCAGGGTATTTAACGCTTTATATACTGGGCAGTTCTAGCCCCTTAAGCATCAGAGCCATCGTTTTTTTATATGTTTTTTTTTAATTGACTTACTGTGATCACAGAATCAGAAGCCAATGAAATTGTCACCAAAGTGACGACAGGGACATGAGTTTGTGGCGGCGAGTGATTTAAATCTATGCCCTCACAGGGATAAGCGGTCACAAACATGTAAATTTCAATCACCAAGGTCTGGTAGAACTCGATGGACAGATTAATATTATTAACCACTTCACCACTGAGGGGTTTTACCCCCTGAGTAGTGTTGGGCGAACATCTAGATGTTCGGGTTCGGGCCGAACAGGCCGAACATGGCCGCGATGTTCGGGTGTTCGACCCGAACTCCGAACATAATGGAAGTCAATGGGGACCCGAACTTTTGTGGTTTGTAAAGCCTCCTTACATGCTACATACCCCAAATTTACAGGGTATGTGCACCTTGGGAGTGGGTACAAGAGGAAAAAAAATTAGCAAAAAGAGCTTATAGTTTTTGAGAAAATCGATTTTAAAGTTTCAAAGGGAAAACTGTCTTTTAAATGCGGGAAATGTCTGTTTTCTTTGCACAGGTAACATGTTTTTTGTCGGCATGCAGTCATAAATGTAATACATATAAGAGGTTCCAGGAAAAGGGACCGGTAACGCTAACCCAGCAGCAGCACACGTGATGGAACAGGAGGAGGCGCAGGAGGAGAAGGCCACGCTTTGTGAGACACAACAACCCAGGCCTTGCATGAGGGCAAGAAGCGTGCGGATAGCATGCTTTGTACCGCCATGCAGTCACAAATGTAATAAAGATAAGTGGTTCAATAAACAGGGACCACGCGGCAACGCTAACCCAGCAGCAGCAGACGTGATGGAACAGGAGCAGGCGCAGGAGGAGAAGGCCACGCTTTGTGAGACACAACAACCCAGGCCTTGCATGAGGGCAAGAAGCGTGCGGATAGCATGCTTTGTACCGCCATGCAGTCATAAATGTAATAAAGATAAGTGGTTCAATAAACAGGGACCACGCGGCAACGCTAACCCAGCAGCAGCAGACGTGATGGAACAGGAGCAGGCGCAGGAGGAGAAGGCCACGCTTTGTGAGACACAACAACCCAGGCCTTGCATGAGGGCAAGAAGCGTGCGGATAGCATGCTTTGTACCGCCATGCAGTCATAAATGTAATAAAGATAAGTGGTTCAATAAACAGGGACCACGCGGCAACGCTAACCCAGCAGCAGCAGACGTGATGGAACAGGAGCAGGCGCAGGAGGAGAAGGCCACGGTTTTTGAGACACAACAACCTAGGCCTTGCATGAGGACAAAAAGCGTGCGGATATACCAGCAATGCTCTTTGCCGCCATGCAGTCATAAATGTAATACAGATGAGAGGTTTAATAAACAGGGACCGGAAATGCTACACTATCCCAGATGTTCATTGGTCATGTTACTTGGTTGGGGTCCTGGAGTGTTGCGTAGTCATTTCCAATCCAGGATTGATTCATTTTAATTTGAGTCAGACGGTCTGCATTTTCTGTGGAGAGGCGGATACGCCGATCTGTGATGATGCCTCCGGCAGCACTGAAACAACGTTCCGACATAACGCTGGCTGCCGGGCAAGCCAGCACCTCTATTGCGTACATTGCCAGTTCGTGCCAGGTGTCTAGCTTCGATACCCAATAGTTGAAGGGTGCAGATGGATTGTTCGACACAGCTACGTCATCTGACATGTAGTCCTTGACCATCTTCTCCAGGCGATCGGTGTTGGAGGTGGATCTGCACGCTTGCTGTTCAGTGGGCTGCTGCTGCATGGGTGTCAGAAAATTTTCCCACTCCAAGGACACTGCCGATACCATTCCCTTTTGGGCACTAGCTGCGGCTTGCGTTGTTTGCTGCCCTCCTGGTCGTCCTGGGTTTGCGGAAGTCAGTCTGTCTGCGTACAACTGGCTAGAGGAGGGGGAGGATGTCAATCTCCTCTCTAAAGTCTCCACAAGGGCCTGCTGGTATTCTTCCATTTTGACCTGTCTGACTCTTTCTTCAAGCAGTTTTGGAACATTGTGTTTGTACCGTGGATCCAGAAGGGTATAAACCCAGTAATTGGTGTTGTCCAGAATGCGCACAATGCGTGGGTCACGTTCAATGCAGTCTAGCATGAATTGAGCCATGTGTGCCAGAGTCCTACCAGAATCCTCATCATCCTCTTGTGAGCGTTGTGATAGTTGTTGTGATGCATCATAGTCGTCACCTTCCTCCTGGTCTGCTTCTGCTGACCATTCGCGTTGAATTGTGGAAGTCCAACGTGCACCGCTCTGGCCCTCGTCAGTGGTGGCATGAAATTCCTGCTCCAACTCCAGCTGTTCCTCCTCCTCTTCTTCGTCATAGCTGCTGGGGCCAGCGTTCCCTGAGGCGGATGGCCTGATGTTGGTACCATCACGCTGATCGTTTTCTCCTTCAGATTCCCCCAGTTGCATCATGACAGCTGTTTCCTTGATTTTCAACATTGACCTCTTCAGTAAACACAGCAGTGGTATGGTAATGCTGACTGAAGAGTTGTCACTGCTCACAAGCAACGTGGATTGCTCAAAATTTTGGAGGACTTGGCAGAGGTCCAACATGTTGGCCCAATCGGATCCACAGAAGCTTGGCAGCTGTCCGGATGCGCCTCGGTACTGCGCCGTCATGTACTGGACCACTGCACTCTTCTGCTCACAAAAGCGTGCTAGCATGTG
This sequence comes from Hyperolius riggenbachi, assembly GCF_040937935.1. Lineage (NCBI taxonomy): Eukaryota > Metazoa > Chordata > Amphibia > Anura > Hyperoliidae > Hyperolius > Hyperolius riggenbachi. Next base: position 135,949,986 of record NC_090649.1, read on the forward strand.
CAGCGTAGAATTCCAGCGCGTAGGGACATCACACAGCAAGCGATGGTGGGGGAGATTGAAGCGCTCCTGCATCTTGGCGAGTGCCCCCGAAGCAGTACTGGAATTTCTACAATGTTTGGCCACTCGACGCACCTTCAACAGAAGATCGGCCACGCCTGGGTATGTCCTCAGGAACCGCTGAACTACTAGGTTCATCACGTGCGCCAGGCAAGGGATGTGTGTCAGCTTAGCCAACCTTAAAGCGCGAATGAGATTACTCCCATTATCACACACAACCATGCCCGGTTTCAAGTCCAGCGGTGCCAGCCACAAATCCGTCTGTTCCTTTATTCCCTTCCAAATTTCCTCCCCTGTGTGCTGCTTATCCCCAAGGCAGATCAGCTTCAGCAACGCTTGCTGACGCATGCCAACAGCTGTGCTGCACTGCTTCCACGATCCTACTGCTGCTGGGTTAGCGTTTCCGGATGAGGTACAGCTTTGAGATGCGTTGGAGGAGAAGGAGTCAGAGAGGTAGGTGCTGCTGTTGTTATCCAGTGGGAGGGACGGCGGTGCAGCTGTTTGCGGCGTGGGCAACACCCGCGCCGTAGCAGGTGAGGAATCGCTGCCAGGCTCCACAAGGTTCACCCAGTGCGCAGTAAGGGAGATGTATCGACCCTGGCTGAACGCACTCGTCCAAGTGTCAGTGGTGAGGTGAACCTTGCAGGCAACGGCATTCTTCAAGCTTCGGGTTATTTTGCTGACCACGTGCTCATGCAACTCAGGCACTGCAGAGCGCGCAAAGTGGTAGCGGCTGGGAACCACGTAACGTGGGATGGCCACTGACATCATGCCCTTGAAGCTGTTTGTCTCCACCACTCGATATGGCAGCATTTCGCAGGCCAGAAGCTTGGCTATGCTGGCTGTTACTGCCACGGCCCTGGGGTCATTTGCTGGCAATTTCCTCTTGCGCTCAAACATCTCCGACACAGACAACTGAACCGTAGCGCTGCACACGGAAGGGCTGTTGGTTGTTGTGTTTGATGAACACTGGGAGACCTCAAGAGCACTACTCCGGAAAGTGACAGTGTCAGCGTCGTCTGATGTTTGTGAATGTTGTGAACCACGCAATGGCTGGGCTACTGCTGCTGCTGAGGCGGGTCTGGTGGTGAGTCTGGTGAACCCAAGGGAGGCAGTGTTGCTGGTACCCTGTCCTGCCGCGTTTGCCCACAGAGTGGGATGTTTGGATAGCATGTGGCGGCTCATGCTGGTGGTGGAGAGGTTGTTAATACTTTTCCCCCTGCTCAGGCGAGTCTTGCACACCTTGCAAATCGCCATGGTAACATCCTCAGTGCAGTCTTCAAAGAAAGCCCAGACTTTGGAGCACCTGCCTCCTTGCTGGCGATTTCTGTTTCCTCCTCTTTTGCCTCTCACTCTAACTTCCACGCTTGTGGTGCCTGAAATTGCGCGCCGCCTACCTTGTGGCACAAGGCGAACTCGTGCAGCAGTGGGTTCTTCAACAGACTCATCTGTGCTGCTGCTACGACGGCGATGTTCTCGTTCACAAATAAAATCTGGGTCTCTGTCCACATTGTCCATACCCTCCTCTTCCATCTCCTCAAACTCGTCATATGTCATTGTGGGGGGCCGCCGCCGTGGAGTAGAGCTCCCCAGAACAACCTCTGCGTAGCTCACTCCAACGTCGTCTTCCAGATCTTGTCGGCCGACCTCCTGCAATTGCAACCCCTCCTGCCCAACTTGCTCTGGGATTTGGGTTTCCGAGTCCTCCTCGGACTCGCCTTGTATTTCAGTGCGCGGTGCATTTCCCACAGTTAATGGTTGTGAATCCGGGCACAACATTTCTGGCTGTTCCTCCATTGACCTTTCATAGGTGGAAGTTTGTTGGGCTGGGAATAGCTCCTGCGAATACCCCATTGTGTCCTGAGGTAATTCATAGGACTGGTTATCTGGCAGTTGTGTGCGTGGTGTCGCTGCCGGTTGTGTCAGCTTTGTGCCCACTGGCTCCTTGTAACTGGCTGAGGACTCGGACCTCGTGCGTGATGTGCTGGTGCTGCTTAACCCACTGCTGGACGCTTGAGAGGTCATCCAAGTAATTATCTGGTCCTGTTCTTTTGGATTTGTGAGGGTTGTTGTCCTGGACAACATGGGCGGTATTGAGTGGGTTTTCTTGGGTGCTCCCCTGTGGCCTGTACGTGAACCGTCAGGGGAAACACCTCTTCCCTTGCCCCTTCCTCTTTCACCGGATTTCTTCCTCATTTCACTTATCCTTACAGTACACGCTGACTGGCAGCAGTACAGTGGCAGTACAGAAATGCTATACAGTACCACTATTCCCAGCAGCGACACAGAGCACAATGCTATACAGTGGCGGGTGAGCGGTGTACTACTGTTCCCAGGCCCAGCAGACACAGAGTGGAAGTAAACACAATGCTATATAGTCTGGCTGAGCGGTGTACACAGAGTGGCAGTACACACAATGCTATATATAGCGTGGCTGAGCGAGGTGCACAGTGGCAGTACACACAATGCTATATTAGTCAGGCTAAGCCGTGTACACAGAGTGTCAGAAAGCACAATGCTATATATAGCGTGGCTGAGCGAGGTGCACAGTGGCAGTACACACAATGCTATATAGTCAGGCTAAGCCGTGTACACAGAGTGTCAGAAAACACAATGCTATATATAGCGTGGCTGAGCGAGGTGCACAGTGGCAGTACACACAATGCTTTATAGTCAGGCTGAGCCGTGTACACAGAGTGTCAGTAAACAATGGTATATAGTCTGGCTGAGCGGTGTACACAGAGTGTCAGTAAACAACGGTATATAGTCTGGCTGAGCGGTGTACACAGAGTGGCAGTAAACACAATGCTATATATAGCGTGGCTGAGCGAGGTGCACAGTGGCATTACACACAATGCTATATTAGTCAGGCTAAGCCGTGTACACAGAGTGTCAGAAAACACAATGCTATATATATAGCGTGGCTGAGCGAGGTGCACAGTGGCAGTACACACAATGCTATATATAGCGTGGCTGAGCGAGGTGCACAGTGGCAGTACACACAATGCTATATATAGCGTGGCTGAGCGAGGTGCACAGTGGCAGTACACACAATGCTATATTAGTCAGGCTAAGCCGTGTACACAGAGTGTCAGAAAACACAATGCTATATATATAGCGTGGCTGAGCGAGGTGCACAGTGGCAGTACACACAATGCTATATATAGTGTGGCTGAGCGAGGTGCACAGTGGCAGTACACACAATGCTATATATAGCGTGGCTGAGCGAGGTGCACAGTGGCAGTACACACAATGCTATATATAGCGTGGCTGAGCGAGGTGCACAGTGGCAGTACACACAATGCTATATTAGTCAGGCTAAGCCGTGTACACAGAGTGTCAGAAAAGACAATGCTATATATATAGCGTGGCTGAGCGAGGTGCACAGTGGCAGTACACACAATGCTATATATAGCGTGGCTGAGCGAGGTGCACAGTGGCAGTACACACAATGCTATATATAGCGTGGCTGAGCGAGGTGCACAGTGGCAGTACACACAATGCTATATTAGTCAGGCTAAGCCGTGTACACAGAGTGTCAGAAAACACAATGCTATATATATAGCGTGGCTGAGCGAGGTACACAGTGGCAGTAAACAATGCTATATATAGTGTGGCTGAGCGAGCCATGTACTACTGTTCCCAGCAGCGACACACAATGACTGGGGGGGACCCTGGCTAGCGTGGCTGGAGAGCGAACTACCCTGCCTGCCTACCCAAAGCTAAACCCACAGACAAATGGCGGAGATATGACGTGGTTCGGGTATTTATTTACCCGAACCACGTGACCGTTCGGCCAATCAGAGCGCGTTCGGGCCCGAACCACGTGACCCGTTCGGCCAATCACAGCGCTAGCCGAACGTTCGGGGAACGTTCGGCCATGCGCTCTTAGTTCGGCCATGTGGCCGAACGGTTTGGCCGAGCACCGTCAGGTGTTCGGCCGAACTCGAACATCACCCGAACAGGGTGATGTTCTGCAGAACCCGAACAGTGGCGAACACTGTTCGCCCAACACTACCCCTGAGCACCAGAGCAATTTTCACCTTTCAGCGCTCCTTCCATTTATTCGTCTATAACTTTATCATTACTTATCGCAATGAAATGAACTATATCTTGTTTTTTCCGCCACCAATTAGGCTTTCTTTAGGTGGGACATTATGCCAAGAATTATTTTTTTCTAAATGTGTTTTAATGGGAAAATAGGAAAAATGTGGGGAAAAAAATAATTATTTTTCAGTTTTCGGCCATTATAGTTTTTAAATAATGCATGCTACTGTAATTAAAACCCATGAAACGTATTTGCCCTTTTGTCCCGGTTATAAAACCATTTAAATTATGTCCCTATCACAATGTTTGGCGCCAATATTTTATTTGGAAATAAAGGTGCATTTTTTTCATTTTTGCGTCCATCCCTAATTACAAGCCCATAGTTTATAAAGTAACAGTGTTATACCCTCTTGACATAAATATTTAAAAAGTTCAGTCCCTATGGTAACTATTTATGTATTTTTTTTAATTGTAAATTTTTTAATTTTTTTTTAATTACAAAAAAAAAAAAAATTGGGGAGTGTGGGAGGTAATGAGTTAATTTTATGTGTAAAAGTCATTTATTTGTATGTGAAAAATGTGTAGGGTGTAGTTTACTATTTGGCCACAAGATGGCCACAGTAACGTTTTGTTTTAATGCGACCTCCAAGCTTCCTTCCGGAAGCTTGGAGGAAGTATAAGGAGGCTGGACACGTGAGTTTTTTCTCACAATGATCGCGCTGCCCATAGGAGAGCAGCTGATCATTGCGGGGCTTAGATCAACGAACGGGAATGGATTTTCCCGTTCATTGATCTCTGGGCGAGCGGGCGGCGGCGTGTTTACTAGCGGCGGGCGGCGAAATACGTACGCGCGGGGGTAAAGTGGTTAATTTATAAAGTGCCAACATATTCAATGGCACCATACAACGTAACAAACAAACATGGGGTACATAATAATACAGACAATAGTATACACCAATACACAAAGTACAGAATTGGTAACAAAATACAGAATTGGTAACAAAATACAGAATTGGTTATTACAGTGACAAAAGTAACATGATGAATACCGTATTTTTCGGAATATAAGACGCACTTTTTCTCCTCCAAAACTGTATGTGAAAAGTCAGTGCGTCTTATATTCCGAATATACAAATATAAGATGAAAATCGCAGCCTTACTGTGAATTGACGCGGCATTGCATATCATCCACCACGTGCTCTGCCGCTACTGGTGTCCGCCACGTGTTCTGGCCAACTTCGGCCAGCTTTGCTGTATGTTCCCCCATGCTTCGGTCGGCTGCAGAAGGCTTTGCTGGGCGTAGTGTCCTCCACATGTTGCCGGCTTTGCTGGGCTCCTTACCTGGCTCTGCGATAGGAAAACATTGCCCCCGCTTCATTAGAATGGCTCGCTGCACTGATTTATGGCATTTCCCGTCCTCCTTTGCCTGACTGTAGTCATGGCTTGCCATGGTGATGCAAAGCGCCGGTGACGCGATGCAGAGGTGGCGCCTCCTCCCCTCGCCGCTATCATTCAAGAGGGGAGGAGGTGCCAGCTCTGCTAATCACATCGCGTCACCGGCGCTTTGCATCACCATGGCAACCCATGACTACAGTCAGGCAAAGTAGGACAGGAAATGCCATAAATCAGCGCGGCGGGCCGTTCCAATGTAGCGGGGGCAATGTTTTCCTATCGCAGAGCCAGGCAAGGAGCCCAGCAAAGCAAGCAACATGTGGGGGACACTACGCCCAGCGAAGCCTGCCGTAGCCGACCGAAGCATGGGGGAACATACAGCAAAGCCGTCCGAAGTCGGCCAGAACACGTGGCGGACACCATTAGCGGCAGAGCACGTGGTGGATGATATGCAATGCCGCATCAATTCACAGTAAGGCTGCGATTTTCATCTTATATTTGTTTGACAGTAAATGTTTCTTATGTGGCGGGGTAAGGTTTTTACATAGCAGAGCTGGAGGTCACCATGGCAACCTATTGAAGCAGTGCTACACAATGTTTTTATATAGCATGTAGTAGAGTCTACATGCAGGGATCTCTTTTGAAATGCCACCCCTAATCTTCCTATAGGCTGAGAAAGCTCCCCAGGGAGAAGATACTCTCTACCCCCATGTCACACTGTGATGAGACTAGCAGCAGCAGCAGCATCTAGTGAGTGAGACGTGAGAATATACAATATGCTGCTATTTAGTGTTTTCATGTAACCCCACAGCAGATCACTACACTGGTATCTAGACTGAATACACTAAGATGAGGGATATGACAGCACCTGATGAAATATTTTAGGAGTCTTTTTGGTTCAGAATCTTTTTTTTCTTTCTTTCGCTCCTCTAAAACTAGGTGCGTCTTATAATCCGGTGCGTCTTATATTCCGAAAAATACGGTGTATATTGTATAACAAATTCCAAGACACAAAAGGGTGAGAAAGCTCTGCCCATGTCTTTTTCAATCACATTTACTATGTCTAAATGCATGTGGCAGTGCCATATTTAACAGTTTAACAGTTTAATTATTTTGTTGCTATCATTCTGTTTTTCTTTTTTCTTTTAATCTATTTATGGTGGAATTGAACAGGTAGAAAGACCAAAATAACTGTTTAACTGTTCATTTTGGAGTGATCTGATTCCAGTTTGCTTCCCTCCCATGTCAGCAATCTCTCCTAGATGTACTGTAAGTGCTAAAGAGTGTTCTTTGGGCATCTCTCTTAAAGTATCCATCACTGCTGACAGCATGACTGTGTTGCATGACAGAGCTTGCCACATGAGGGAGCTTTGAAGCAGCAATTTTTTAATCATAGTAATTTTTTTTTAAAATAATTATGCAGATTGAACACTTTGATGCCCCCTCCTGATCAGGGCAGGTGCTACAAGTAAGGCAAAGGGGGCAATTGCCTCCGGGCCCAGAGCCCCTGGGGGACCACTTTGCCAACCTAAGATGTCCGAATGACCCGCCCACGGCAGCCACTGGATCCCTTGGCTGCCTGCCTCCTGTTCAGTATGTGGTCTGACTTGATCATTAGTGGTGACGTGGTAGGTGCCGGTGCGGGCAGTGTTGGTGTGATTGAAGGGAGGGAGAGACTGGGGCCATACATTACCTGATGGTGGCTTCCTGCTTTCCATGGTTCACTTCCTGGTACTGCTGTGGCCAGCCATAGTGGCACTCCCTCCGGTTGTGACGCTGGCATGGACATCACATCAGTGCATCCATGCCTGCTATCAGGACCCGGCCCCGCGGCAAGTCTGCAGATATGGTTCCCAACTGCGGGTTTCACCAAATCGAGAGGGAAACAGCCTTTGTCAAGCTACAACAAGGCCGTCGCCCCTCGAAGTACCACCACTAGCTGCTGCTAGACACTTCCACGATTCCCACTCTGCTGTCGAGTGATCTGCACGCAGTCCGCGTTTTCATATTCGGGTCAGCTTTGCGCTTTAGGCCGAATATGGGAACGCCACGCACATACACACAGTACAATCATACAGTAGCAAAGCACAATCAGGCACTGAACTTGTAACGTAAATTACACTGCAGTCTCTCTAGGCTATGAGCGTTGGCTTAGTACAGCAGAAGTCAAACTTATTAAATAACGATTTAATATTCCATAAAAAAGTGGAAAAATGCAGAAAATAATATATACACAAGATTTAAAAAAACAAAGCAAAAATTACAAAATAAAAATTACAAAGATACACAACAAGACAACAAGTGCAGAAATAAAAATAAACGGGGTAAACGTTACCAATACGAGGTCTGAACGTTGTTTGCGGGAGAACGCAGTTCTAGTCAGGAACCAGGAAAGTCCTAGCGTTGTTGCTATCTCCAGAGAACTACAACTCTAAGTCTTCCTAGCTGAGGTTTTATAGCCAGATTTGTGGCCCGGGGCCACGCAAATGTCCAGATCCAGGAATAACCCAATTTCCTCAGGTGTGACAGCCCATCCTTGCTGGCTATGACATGCCACTTAAAGCTTTTCCTGTTTATACACATAGACTTCAAAACACTTCACACACTTCCAGCAGGCTGTCATATGTAAACTTCAAACATTCCTGTGTTAGCTTCCATCCAACTGTCCAGACTCATTTAGTCTGGATTGTATTTTGGCTTGTTTACATATACACAAAGTTCAAAGCAATGCAAGATCCAGGACAGAATAGAGGGTCGTTACCTAATTACCTGTATCCAGAGGAACTGAATGCAAATATAGTTTCATTGACATACCGACAATCACATTAGCAGCTTCTTTGAGCCAGGTGACAATAGTACACATCTGAGATAGTATTTCACAGCAGATCAAAGGTGAGGACATGACTGCTAGTGGCCTAATGAGCCATTTCCTTTCCCGAAGCTAGCAAGTCACTTTAGCAGTTCCTGCTCAATTGTTCACAAAAGTTCACCTTCAGATGCAAATGTACTATTTCCAGGTGACACTACAATGTTTCATAGCCCCACACATGTGAAGTAGACACACAAGATAAAGGCTACCTTAGATACTAATAAAAAAAAAACGGTACCCATGTTCTGCATATTACCGTATATATCACCATCACCACATATATTCTCACACCTGCAAAGAGAGAAGAAGCACACTGTTGTTGGCCAGCTGCATGGATGTCCCTGACTGTGGTGATGAGTCAGGTAATCTGATGCTGCAGGGAGCAGTCTGCTTCATTGCCCAGTCTCCACTCTGCTGGGAGGGGGAGGTGGGGTTCTTTAACCCTGTATGTAAAATGGGGGTGGGTGTTGGTCAGGGGCCCCAAATTAATTTTGCCCTGGCAGCCCCAGGGCTGCTTCAACCGGCCCTGCTTCTGATTCACATGAAGTATGTATTTTGGTAAGTGAACCACTGTAAGTACAGACACGCAATCATAGTTTCCTACCCCAAATATTTTAGAAATTACATCCCCTAACAGGATCTGCCATTAAATCAAATGAATACAATGCTGGATGGATGCTTTACTACTCATAGCCTGATGGAGGCTGCTGCCTTTAACACAACACAATGAAAGGAAAGTTTAAGTCATCAGCAGAACTTCTGGTGATGAAAACAATAGCCACATTTTAATAGAAAGGTGAGGTGGACTGAGGCCGCGTGAAACCACCACAATTAAATGTGAACGAGGCCCATCTGGAAAAAGATATTGTTAACAAGCAGACATTAGCTTTGAGAGGTAACATACAGGCAACTAATAGGACTACACAAGCAAAAAGCAGATGGCAAAAATGTTGACACCTCTTGAAACAATGGTGGTGTGAAACTCTGGCAATTACACTGGAGCAGCAATGAGCTCCGGCAATATATCCCTACAGTTAATCTTTATTACAGACTGATAGTGTGAAAGAACTCCAGCCTAAAAGATAGCAGAGCCTGAAACAAGTGAACTTTGTTTCGCAGGCAGATCGACCAATCAGGCACATTTTGCATTTTACCTGATGAAAATGCCAAAAAACATTTAGAGCCGGTTCAGATGGACGGCTGCTGGCGGCTTGCTTGGACAATTCTAAACACTTTTTTGCTATCGAAAAGCATTTAGTAGAAAAGCATTTAACGTTGGTTCCCAGTGTTTCATCAACACATCATGTTATGAGCCCCTAGGGGGACACAAAACCCCAAACACAGCCAATGCTAGGCGTTACACGAAACGTCTTTGAACGACCGCTGTGTTCACGCAAACTCCAGCAATCAACGGTAAATGCATTGAGATGAACTCTGCCATTCATCTCAATGCAGAAAACGGTAGATCCTGGTGGTATATGCCGTGCACAGCCTCCAGCAGTCACCCGGCTGTACCAGCCCTTAAGAAATGACACCAAAGTCAAAATAATGGAATGGATATAGGGTAAGTAAACTTCCTGTATCAGCTATCTGGAGAGCAGGGCAGCACTAACACAAATGCTGACTGTAACTCTCTAATGTCTGTCTATCTATCACTATTCTTAAAGTTCAACATACATACATAATAATAGAGAACTGGCAGATATGGTCCCACTGTTTCCATTCCAGCTCTTTCTTACTTTCTCAAAACATAGGGTTCCATTCTATGATCATAGTCCCTACAATCTTTTAGATAACCTTAGGGCTCTTTCACACTAAAAACCACACGCAGGAATATGATTTCTTGCAAGCGTTCCCAACACACAGCATGTACAGCAGGGGCGTTGCTAGGATCCTAAGAGAACTGGGGCACTTTTGGGCACTCCAACTGAAAATGGGTGCGGCCATGCACCAGAATGTGGGTGTGGTCATGGATGGGGCCAAATTGACATGAACTTAACAGTGGTCTAATAAGGCCCTCCCAGCAAAATGTTGGATGAAGCCCCCCCTACATTAATACAATAAATACATAAATAAATCCAGCATATTAGATAAATAAGCAGTGTCACATAACCAGGCAGAATTACTGGGCTTCTCTGCGGGCTGGTCTGACTTTGCCCTGGGCAGGCTGGCCTACTGCCAGGCTCTCTGGCAGTCCCCCCATAGCATTCCCTGACCTTCTAGTGGACTCCCTCCCATGCTCACTCCCCTCGGCCTCCCATTGAGGCACCAAAACTCCCAGCATGCCCGCATTTGAGACACCACAGTTCTCAGCATGCCCTCATAGAGGCAACACAGCTCCACAGCTCTGACTCTGCCTGGGGACATCCGGGGCACCCCAGAGCAGATCCGTGGTACGTGCCACTGATCTTTGGGGCTAGCAACCGCCCCTGATGCATAGCACGGTTGGATTTTAGCATGGTAATCGGTGGCAGTAACACGTTAGAACTCAACAGGAAATCACTTGCATTGCACCTTAATATGTAATGCCCAGGAACACATAGCTGCACTGTGAGCTGTAATATGACAGTCCCCCATGGGCAGAGGGAATGGCGAGAACCAATCTGAGCTACTCATTAAAAGTCCATCATGCGGAAACCATTTGCTATGTTGGGAGTCCGCTGTATACTTACTAAGTGAACGAGCTTGCATCTTATAATAACCGTTCGGTTCATTTCCTGTTCCATCATAGCATTATTTACCAAAACCATTTGATGTTGATGAAATATTATGAAAAATTTTTTCAGGCACTCACTTTCGTGACCAAAAGCTCTACAGGCACTTGTATTGACCCGAGGAAGTGGGCCAAGACCCGTGAAATGCATTGTCTACTGTGCATGAATAAATATTACTATTTCTATTAAATAATGTTTTGTCCTTCTGAGAAGGTAAGAAATTACGCTTCTCAAATATACAACATCTAGTAGTATCATATCATGAAGGACGCCTCCACCAGCAATGTCTGCTTAGGGTTAGGTTTGAAAATTACTAGTTGCTAGAAACAGAGATGGAATGGTAAGTGTACAATACAATAACATTTGTAAAGTGCTTTTCTACTATAGAACTCAAAGCACATAGATATGTCTCAGATCAATACAGGGTTGCAGTTTGGACTGTGTTACAGATGAAACAGTCAGGTGTTCATAAATGCCAGACTTAACAGGTGGCTTTTCAGTTTGGACTTAAATTGGAACTGAACATTCAATAAAGATTCGCTGCAGGGCGGTCGTGCAAAGAAGGATACGCGTGGCCAAGGGTGCCCAGGAGGCGCAGTTGCCGTCAATTTACAAGTCGGCAGTAAGGAAACTGCCCTGCGGCGGGAGAACGGAGGATCATAGAGGGCCGGCTTGGGACAAGACGGCTGCAGGGGCCTTGGGGAAGCCCCAGGTAAGTGAAACTGTACTTCCGCTTTAAATGTTTCCATCCATCTTTAAATCTGAGTGTAGAGACTGTGCAAAGTTGCATTTGCATGAAATCCTCAAAAGGTACTGGATAAGTTCTTTGTTAAAGTAAAAAAAAAAAGTTGGGGCAAGCCAACAACGATTTTTACACCCTCACCCTGGGTGCAATTCAGCCTAGAAACTGCGCTGTCCTAAAATCCCCTTTCCTGATGCCTAATCCTAAACCCCCCCTTCCTGAAGCCTAACCCTAAGACCCTCCTTCTTGATGCCTAGCCCTAAAACCCTCCTTCTTGATGCCTAGCCCTAAAATCCCCATTCCTGACGCCGAACCCTAAAACCCCCCTTCCTGAAGCCTAACCCTAAGACCCTCCTTCTTGATGCCTAACCCTAAAACTCCCATTCCTGACGCCTAACCCTAAAACCCTCATGCCTGATGCCTAACCCTAAGACCCTCCTTCTTGATGCCTAATCCTAAAACTCTCTTTCATGATGTCTAACCCTAAAACCCCCCTTCCTAACCTTATAATGTTTAAAACAATACATTTCAAAACAACAATTTTGAATAATGAATAATTTGTAAATACAAAACAAAAAAAAATTGTAAAAAACTAGAACGTTGTAATTTTTAAACAACAATTATCGCACACCCAAATTTCTACTTTAGACACCTAATATCCAATATTTGCATAGGTACCTATGGGACACGCAAATTATCCATTAGCTGCTGGGTGTCTACATTTCCTGCTTCCCTGACTCTTGCCTATTTTACGTCTCATCTTTTGGACTATGGGGCACAAGCAGAATCGACATTCGTACATACATTATAGCAACAAGATTCAGGGAGGGCAGGTTTCTGTCCACAGCTAGGCACAACCATGGGCGTACGTTAAAAAGGGGCGCTGGGAAAAAAGGGCGTGGGGTTTTAAACGATAAACATGGATAACGTTTAAACACATAATATACTATATATCGTTTCAATATTCGTTTTTATAAAGTTATAAATCATTAAATAATGTGCATGAAATTGGCAATTGTGAAAACGTTAATCTTCCGTTTAAAAAGTGAAATGTATAATAACGTTTAAAAAAAAAATAGTAAGTAACCCTCCCTGTACCTACCCCTAACCCCTAGACCCCTGTATTGGTGCCTAAACCTAAGACCCCCCTGGTGGTGCCTAAACCTAAGACCCCCCTGGTGGTGCCTAAACCTAAGACCTCCCTGGTGGTGCCTAAACCTAAGACCCCCCTGGTGGTGCCTAAACCTAAGACCCCCCTGGTGGTGCCTAAACCTAAGACCCCCCTGGTGGTGCCTAAACCTAAGACTCCCCTGATGGTGCCTAAACCTAAGACCCCCCTGGTGGTGCCTAAACCTAAGACCCTCCTTAGTGATCACTGTATTGTGTGTAGAATAATGTTTTAGAAACAGTAAGGGATAAAATATATTACAATGTACGTTACGTACTGATCGCTTTATTTTGTGAATAATAATGTTTTACAAACAGTAAGGGATAACATTTAAAATAATGTTTTATTGAAATAGGAAATGTAAATCATCACAAGCAGTTATAAAACATTAAAAATCTTCGAGCGCCATTGGAAAACGTTATTATTCTCGGGCGCCCTTTTTTCCCGTTCGGCGCCCAGTAAACGATATTTATTATGGGAGTGAATGGCAGCGCCCGATTTGTCCACTAGCCTCCTGCGCCCTTTTTTACTGTTACCCAACCATGGATGTAAGTGGTATTCAGCACGCATTGCTAGCAAATATGTATAAAAGCCAATGCTGTGTTCCAGACATCAGAGTGCAGTGTGACGGCACAGACCATAGATCTGAAAGACAAAGCGAGAAGGCAACGCTAACAGCATAATGAATAAAAAAAAAGAAAGGAGAAGAATCGTTAGCACAGATACACAATATGAGCAACAAAGCTGACAACTTGTTTATGTTTTGGTAATCCAGATGATTCTTTTCATGCTTTAGATGGTAAAGAGACATTTGCCCTGCAGTGAGAAATAATAAATGCTATAGCAGCAATATAGGGGGAAGAGATCTGAGCTGCAGCAGCTCTGTGCGCCGGGTGAGATGGGAATTCCATAGAGTGCACAATTGCTTCCAGATGTGTGCTGCTAGAATACTTATAGCTATAGAAAAATAATGTGCTTGATTAACAGGGCAGTTGTCAGAAAGGATCTGGGGCACCCAAGGAGCACTGCGCTTGTACATTAACCGATTCAGAGCTGGCAAGGCAATATGTATAAATAAAAACATCAGCACTGTGGGGGTAGAGAGAGCGTAGCAGGTTTTCCCACCTCCCCAAGTACCTGGTTGCAATTATTAGGAAAAAAAGAAGCAATAGAGTAGTTTTACTCCATCAGTGATCTGTGTAATTAAACCGAGCTGAGCTGCAGAGCATTTTCTGCATAAATTACCCCCTCCACATGTGCTGCGGTTGTGGCCTGTTGCCTGCCAACTCAGATTAAGGAAGAGGGTTCTCCGCTAGTCACCCCTGGGTGATTGATGTCTTGGCTACTCAAACGTAGCACCTTATTATTTAATGTATTATTTAACAATTAGTGCGCAAACACTCGGAGCTGAGGCAAAGGTTTTGATTTCCACTTGTGTTTGACATTACGTTTGACATTGCTGGATAGCTTGCAAGAATCTCTGCCTGCCACTGGCTCACATCCCTGGCATGTTACCGTGGCTGTTCACTAAGACGATTTAGGCTTTCCTTTTAGGAGGAAAAAGGTTGTGCAGACTTCCTGGAGATGTGCTGAACCTGAAATGTATAATCAGTGGAAGAGGGTAATATTTATTTTTACATTCATAGATGAAGCTTCCGCAGGGCTGTACAGGGAGCATTAGCTGCTTAGCCTTTCAGCGCCGACACGTCAGTTTATTTTCTGCCAGGGAGACGACAGGTATACTTATAGCTAGAGAAAAAGGCTGCACTTTGTGGCGGTTGGTGCTGCACTGTTAAGGGACGGACTTATGGTGGCTACACTTGGAATATGACCTTGGCCAGATAGGCATCAAAGACCATCCTGTGCACCATTGCTTACCAGCCATCTTCATAGCTAGGGGGTATATATCTAAGTAGAGCAGCCCCTGCGACTGCAGGGGGGCCCAGAGCTGTAACGGGGTCCCAACTACTGCTTCACTCCCTCTGATAAAAGAGGCCATCCTCCAGATCGTGTGTTTTTGTGGCTACATTTGTTATAGGTTAGTAGATTATGAGGTCACCACTTGTTTTATGAACTTTGTGAGATTGGCCCTCAGGCTGTGAGGGTCACCAGGGGTAGGCAAGGGAAAGGGTGTAAGGGTGTAAACATTGGGGGGACCCATTGAAGCTTTGCCCGTGGGTCCCATGATTAGTAGTTATGCCCCTGTTCATAGCTCCGATCCCCTCCCCTGGACATACCCCACGCCTCTCTATGCTTTCTCTCCATGACTCCTTAGATCATAAGCCTATTTAGTATCTTCCTCCCAATGTGCTCTTCTCCACCACCATATGGACTCAGCAACTCGTCTGCTATATTTATCTCTACATTGCAATCTGCACATGATTGTTTATTGTTACATCTCTTGTACCATTGTTTCATGTTGTCCCTGTGCAACATTGTTTAATGTAGTCATTTCTTCCCTATCTTGAGTACAGCGCTGCATAATATGTTAAAGCTTTACAAATAAAATGTAATAATATCAGGAAGTTCATATTTTCTCCTCTTATGTTTAGATGGGCACAAGGTGTTTTAGTAAGTTACAAAAGTAAGATCCATACACCTTGGTGACTGAAAGATTTTTCATTAATTATCTCAATTTGGGTGTCAGGCACTAAGCTATTTAGCACCTCTGGACGCATATGCTATCTCTTATTAGTTGTACACTGATACCCTGATAAGGGTAACTTTATTCCTGCAGGAAGCAGATGTTAACTGTATGTTATCCTACAGCTGAGCTGCGGTATGCTTTTGACATGCAACAAAAGCACTACGCAGCTCAGATTTGTTTATCTTTCTTGTTTAGTGTAGCTTAAAAAATTGTGTTGGATCTCCTTACATCAATACTAGTCTGTGTACACAGGTTTAAAGTGAACACGAGGTGAGAGGGATGGAGGCTGCCATATTTGTTTCCTATTAAGCAATACCATCTGCCTGGCTCTCCTGCTATTCCTTTGCCTCTGATGCTGGATACACACCATGAGTTTCCGCGTCGCACGCGGCCATCGATACGCGTCGATTTGACTATTTCCGAACATTTCCAAACGATTTTTTGATGATTTTTAGGTCGAATGCCATGTAAAGTATGGCAAATCGACCTAACAATCCATCGAAGCTTGAATCGGACATGTCGGAAATAATCGAATCGACGCGTATCGACGGCCGCATCGAACGCGGAAACGCATGGTGTGTATCCAGCATTATACTTTCAGCCATAGACCCTGAACAAGCATGCAGCAGATCAGATGTTTCTGACAATATTGTCAGAACTGACAAGATTAGCTGCATGCTTGTTTCTGGTGTGATTTATATAGTACTTCAGCCAAATAGACCAGCAGGGCTGCCAGGCAACTGGCAATGTTTAAAAGGAAATAAATATGGCAGCCTCCATATTACTCTCACCTCGGGTTCACTTTCATGGCTGAAGTTGTGTAGGAAAAGAGACAGCAAGCATTTAGCATACTTCTCCTGGTTGTCCACATTCCTTTTGTGTCCTCTAATAATCACAGAGATGTGCATGTATGTGGCTACATTTGTGGCGCATGCACAAACATGGTCATGCGCATGCATAGAATTTGGGCGCAAATTATGCCAGAACGCTTGGCTATTTAGGAATTCTTGAGACAGCATTCAGTGCTGTTACTTTTGAGCAGCTAGGTTCTAGCTAAAAGAGTTTCAGTACACATTTAGAGGAGATTCTTTTTTCTCTTTTAATGCCAATGGAATTTTTTGAGTGATCATTATATTGACTTTAAAAGGAACCCGAGGAGTGAGACCTATGAAAGCTGCCATGTTTATTTCCTTTTAAACAATACCAGTTACCTGGCTGTCCTGCTGATCTTTCTCGTTAGCAGAGTCTAAATCAGACACCTGAAACAAGTATGCAGCTAATCTTGTCAGATTTGTCATTGACATCTGATCTGCATGCTTGTTCATGGTCTATGGCTCAAAGTATTAGAGGCAGAGGATCAACAGGACAGCCAGGCAATGTGCATTATTTAAAGGATACCCGAAGTGAAGTGACATGAGGAGATAGACATGTGTATGTACAGTGCCTGGCACACAAATAACTATGCTGTGTTCCTTTTTTCTTTCTCTGTCTGAACGAGTTAAATATCAGGTATGTAAGTGGCTGACTCAGTCCTGACTCAGACAGGAAGTGACTACAGTGTGACCCTCACTGATAAGAAATTCCAACTATAAAACACTTTCGTAGCAGAAAATGGCTTCTAAGAGCAAAAAAAAAAAAAAAGAGATAAAACGGGGAAATTCTTATCAGTGAGGGTCACACTGTAGTCACTTTCTGTCTGAGTCAGGACTGAGTCAGCCACTTACATACCTGATATTTAACTCTTTCAGGCAGAGAAAAAAAAAGGAACACAGCATAGTTATGTATGTGCTAGGCACTGTAAATACCCATGTCTATCTCATCATGTCACTTCGGGTATCCTTTAACCCTCTGGGGGATAATCCCGAGCTGAGCTCGGGGTAAGCCGCCACAGAGGATTTCTCAGGCCCTGGTGGGCCGATTTGCATAATTTTTTTTGTTGCACGCAGCTAGCACTTTGCTAGCTGCGTGTATATACCGATCGCCGCCGCTCCGCGCTGATTCACCGCTACCCACCGTGCCGCGCCACTCCCCCCCCCCAAGACCCCGTGCGCAGCCTGGCCAATCAGTGCCAGGCAGCGCTGAGGGGTGGATTGGGGCTCCCTCTGACGTCACGACGTTGTTGACGTCATCCCGATCGTCGCCATGGCGACGGGGGAAGCCAAACAGGAAATCCCGTTCTGAACGGGATTTCCTGTTTGCTTTGATTGCCGGAGGCGATCGGAGGGGGTGGGGGATGCCGCTGCACAGCGGCTATCATGTAGCTAGTGCTAGGCTAGCTACATGATTAAGAAAAAATAATAATTTAAAAAAAATGTGCTGCGCCGCCCCCTGGCAATATTATTGTATCCCCAGGAGGTTAAAAGGAAATAAATATGTCAGCCTCCATATCCCTCTCACATCAGGTTCCCTTTTCCCTACGTCAAATGATAATGTGTATAAAACGACAATGTGTATTCTCATGTCCTGTTGCTTTACTCTTGCTCTGTGTACTACTCTTTTCTATTGTATAACTCTTTCTGTGCCTATCAATGTGCCAAATCCAATTCCGGGCACGGCCCAACCGTGCTTGTCGAAATAAACGAATTCTGATTCTGATTTAAACAACAATTTATTCTACCTACGGCTATTACAGCGGATGCCGACAAAGAACATGTCTTCGCCGATCTTGAAAAAGCTCTGTGAGGCCTTATAACTTGGGTCTTTGAGGTTCAGGTAAGTGCTTCCGACTTTCTGGTATGGTGGTGGAAGATCCAATTAATTATTGTGCCAGCGCAAGTATACTAGAGAAATACTCATTACTGCTCAACCAATTAAAAAGCTAAAAGGATGGTCATAGTGTTCTGACTCTAAGCTGAGTCTGTGTGGATAAGTACACATTCATCTGGTTCTGGCCAAAGAATTACAGAACTGACTGTACTGTTTGGGATCCTTTAGTCACCCCCAAATAAAATGATTTTATAGCTTCTTTTGCAACCGCCTCCCATAAAACATGCACATACCCAAAGCAATTAAAACAGCCATCATCCCGGGGTCAGGCTTCTTTTAATTAGCTAAACAATTACCCAGTTGGATTATACTGATGTTTCTCATTCACCACATCCATAATGCAACAATCTCAGACTATATACCAATACATCGGTATGCTAATTGTTTGTATCTCCACATAATTGTTTGTTTTTACCATATCACTTGATGGCAGCAGCCCCTCCTTTGTGTATGGCAACATAATATGAATATTCAGTCCTAACTAAAATTGTCAACTGTCTGCAAAGATGTACGTATCTCAGTTTTTCAATAGATTCCAGTATTTAACCACTGCAAAGGACCGTGACATAAAAATAACAGGTAGTATTATTTGTTCAGCAGCATAGTGGGAAGCACTTTTAATCTTGCAGTGGATTGTATTCGTTATAATTATAGGTAGAAAAGTAACAGTAAAATGCTTTGATCAGTAATCTTAAAGGATACGTCTAGGCACAAAAAAATTAAAATCCACTCACCTGGGGCCTCCTCAAGACCCTAGCAGCCGTCCTGTGCAGTCGCCGCAGCTCTGGTGGCTCCCGGTCTTCTCCGCTGCAGAAGCCGACCTCGCCAGGTCGGCTTCTGGGTCGGCTTCTTGCGTGTTCCACCGCGCGGGTCACGTGATAGCGCTGATGTCCTCAGGACTGAATTACACAGATGCAGTAGTTCTGCACCTGCACAGTTCTGTCCTGATGACGTCGGCCAGAGCACGTGACCCACACGGTGGAGCGCAAAAGAAGCCAACCCGGAAGCCAACTTGGAGAGGTCGGCTTCTGCAGTGGATAAGACCGGGAGCCACCAGAGCTGCGGCAAGGGCACAGGACGGCTTCCAGGGGCTGGAGGAAGCCCCAGGTGAGTGGATTTTATTTTATTTTTTGTGCCTGGACATATCCTTTAATGTAGAGATTTCAGGCTCCAATTACTTTGTTTCATGTAAGTATAGCTTCACCGACAAAGTTCAAATAGCAATAAAGCCTCCAAAGATCCTCAATAGTTCCATAGAAAAGCACCTCCACAGCAAGGTAACATCCACTTCATAAAGCTTGGTTAGTAGTTCTCATGCAGGTTAGTGTTCCTCATGCAGGTAAAGCAATACTGGACAAAAGCACATATCATAAGAAGTGGACAACCATCGCCGCATCAACCATAGTATACAGTTCAAACTCCATTAATTGATCTGCATATTCTCACCAAACCAGTTCCTTGCTGGGTGCTCTATCCAGGTTGAAGGTATATGCAGATGGCATTGTGTCCGCTGTGTGAATCAGCATGAAGGAGTCCCCAGTGTTGTGCGGACCGGGAGGAGCGGCTTGCCACGGATGCAGGCACAGGAGTGCCCAGTTAGCAAAACTTCCGGCACTATCTGCTGCAGCACTAATTGGTGGAAGCTATGTTCCCTGATCCAATAAAAATGATTTTTACCATTAAAAATACTAATCTTTTTTCAGTTCATAGTGAAAAATACACACTGTGGCATTATTTCAGAATCAAATATCTTCACCATAAATTGTGACTGGATTATAATTTAAGTTTTGTGATCGACAGTAGAAATCGTCAAACAAAATTTGTGTTCTTTTATCTACAATAGCGATTTTATTTTTAAATTTGAATTGGTAAAACTGTGAAAAAATCTGTTTTTTTTCTATTTTTTCCTATTAAAATGCATAGAAAACAAAATTGTTAGAGGCAAAAAATGCCATATAATGAAAGCCTAGTTAGTCTTTAAGTGTCATAAGTAGGGATAAAGTTATTGCTGATAAAATAGAGACATAGCTAAAATGTCAAAACTGCTCTGATCCATAAGGGGGAAACAAGGTCTGGATGCAAAGTGGTTAAAGTCGATTGAGGCGGGCAATGATGACCACCTCTGACGATAATCGGGTGTGTATATCAGCCCCTACAGCAATCTGGTCAGCTTTGTTCTACTCATGTGAGATCACAATTGGACTGCTCTGTTGGTCCTCTGCTCCAAACTCCACCCCCAGACCCCCACATTGCAACAGAACAAGTTGTTAGTCTATAGGCTAGCTACACATCTGTACAGCCTTGGCCCATTGATGTAGCCCAAGAGATAGGGTCCCGATCCACCTCAGGTAACATACAACTAGTCTGTGTATGGGTCTGAGCTGCCCTGAGTGCTCTTTTGTCTCTTACAAGCTCTGGTTGCTGCTGCTTTTGATGCTATTAAAAAAAAGTCCTGCATGCTGCGGTTTTCTGCATTTTTCTTCTTGTGTTGTTAGCAACTGGAATCAAAAATTGGAATTGCGGTTTGCAGTGAACAAGAAGCCTAACACACAGGTACACAAAATTAATGCATAAGTTATTTGATACTTCTACTCTTATTACAATAACTGTCCAGACTGCAATCAGCTGTAATTTTCTAGAAAAGTCTACAGTTTCAAATTATGCAACCATGGCAACATTCCGCCAACAGGACAACCCCAAATTCTCATTTTTCTTGTGTGAGCGACTTAAGAAATAGGAGGTACATTTAGGCAACCCATGCTAGAAAAAAAGTTAAGATTTTTACACTAAGGCTTCTTACACACTATGCTGAATATGTTGTGGTGCGATTATTTTTCAACCACACTGCAACATGCCAATAGGTCGCATCGCACATTAACCATGCGCCCATACAGTGGGGCATAGAGTACCACTGAAGTATGCCTCTCTTCCTACGTAAATGCGCACATCACCCTGTTAACGCACTGCATGCAGTGTGTTACTGCGTCGGTTCCCGCCAATCCATACCACGATCAGTGTGATAGCCTCATAGAACTATCATTGCATTTGCATCACTCCCGTGCGGCATTACACAATGGCAATAGTGTGAAAGGGCCCCGAACGTTTAATTTGTATGAGTAGAGACCATTTCCACTGGAAGGATACCAGAATTCTGCGATTCTGTTCACAGCACTGGCAGACACACAAAGCTAACACTTTCAACATTTCCTCTCAGTACCTGAATCCAGTCACCTGTTACCAGCTGAAACAGAGACATGGCAACAAGACAACTTGCTATATTGTTTGCAAGGTACAATATGGGCAGCATGGTGGCATAGTAGTTAGAGCTCTCACCTTGCAATGCTGGTTCCCCAGTTTGAATACCAGCCAGGTCAACATCTGCAAGGAGTTTGTATGGTCTCAGCATGGGTTTCCTCTTGGTACTCCAGTTTCCTCCCACATCTCAAAAACATACAGATAAGTTAATTGGCTTCCCTCCAAATTGTCCCTAGACTATGATACATATACATAAGACTATGGTAGGGATTAGATTGTGAGCTCCTCTGAGGGACAGTTAAGTGACAAGACAATATATACTATGTACATCACTGTGGAAAATGTCAGCGCTATATAAATACAAAATAATAATAATATGATTATGTAGTTGCCCTGAATTGGTTTATCTCCACAAACTGAAATGACATTTTAAAAGTCGTTCAGCCCACGTGATGCCTGCCTGACTGGTTCACAAACCTTCTTGTTCCTACTTGTCTTCCTCAGTCTGTCAGCTCACATTCGTGGAATGCTGGTGAAATGGATCATGAACACAACAGATTAGAGATGTTTCTAAATGCCAGTTTAGCTCCAGCCTCTGCAATTATTAACCTGATCAGCTTGCATATTAGTCTTGGTCCAAAGCATATAAGAAAGTATGGGGTTCTTCTAGGCCAGTACTTCTCAGGTATGTAGATAGGAATGCAAAGGCGCTGTATACGTTCAGGTTAATAAACTGCCTCCTGTGAGGTGCTGAAAGCTGCAGTAATTATATCGATTTGCCCAATGCTTCCCAGGCATTCCTCACATGCTTCCCTAAATCCTCTTCATAAACCTTATTGTTTAAGGGGGGATATACTGTTCTAAGATCTGGAAAGAAAAGCACCTAATATGTAAATTCTTAAAAAGGGGGGTCTGGCTGCTGCCTATTTCCGAACTGTGCATTTCTTCTACAGATACCCGAGCCAAGCACATACTTGGACTGCTTTATGATTCACTATTACCTTAACCTGCAGCAATGATCTAGCTTGAGTAATGGTTGGATTAGGCTGTTAAGAACAGCCAACATCTCATCTTCCAAAGATCTCTCAAATAGAGCTCTAAATCTTCCATATTTATTCAAGAGAAATGTTGGCTTCTAAAAAAAATAATGTCCCCTACTGTGATGCTAACAGAGCTTGCAGTCTGCAAAGGGATTGTCGCTGAAGGGATAAGCATCCCTGTTTACGACGTAGGTACAGTTACTCATTTGTTCTATCTGCCTCCAACCCCGTGATGAGCATAAAAACAAATGGAATCACTGTAGCCTAATGTCCCCTCCCCTACAGAAAAAAAAATGTTTTTGGGTAGGCTAGAATGAGGTTGGAAACTTTTTTGAGTTTCACTGCTGTCTGTGTCAGTAACAGAGAAAATCAGCCCCATGTTCTGCTCTGAAAATTAAAAGCAAAAAAAACAACAACAAAAAAAAAATGCAAAAAGCTTTTCAGCTAACAAATTACAAACTTAAAAGTGAACATCAACATATCAATGTTTAGTTAGTACTTGGTGAAACCTTATGCTTTGTACACACCATGCAAATTCCCATCAGATTGATTGGTCAAACCTATAATTTCTGACATTTTCTATATGCTCCCGATCAATAATGTGATCAAGTTTGTGCAGTAGTGATCTGAAAATTGATCTCGTTATCGATTGGAAGCAGATTAGACATGTTGGAAATGATCAGTTTAACCCATCCATCTGACAGAAATTGTATGGTGTGTACCTAGCATAGCAGATTGTGGGCCCAATCCAATGAACTTTTTCTCCTAAGTTTTTCCCTAGGTGATATTTTCACATCCTAATAAATGCCTTTTAACCTTCCTGGCGGTAACCCCGAACGTAGTTCGGGGTAGGCCGCGCAGGAGGTTTTCTCCGGCCCTGCTCGGCCAATTTTCTTAATTTTTTTTTTGCTGGATGCAGCTAGCACTTTGCTAGCTGCGCCAGCACACTGATCGCTGCCACCCTCGCCCGATCGCCGATATCCGTTGCGGCGCGCGTGCCCCCCCCCAGACCCCGGGCGCTGCCTGGCCAATCAGTGCCAGGCAGCGCCGAGGGGTGGATCGGGACTCCCAATGACGTCACGACGTCGCTGACGTCGGTGACGTCATCCCGCCCCGTCGCCATGGCGACGGGGGAAGCCCTCCAGGAAATCCCGTTCTTTGAACGGGATTTCCTGATTGGAGATCGCCGAAGGCGATCGAAGCGGGCGCGGTGATGCCGCTGAGCAGCGGCTATCATGTAGGAGGGTTAAGCAATCAGCAAGCAAGAAAACACTCATAATAATTTTGACAGTACTTTTTTTCCACATTTTGGTACTTTTTTTAAATTGAGAGTGCTGCAATGTTATTTTAAACCAAAGATTGAATATTATCTCTTAGGAGAAAACTTGGGAGAAAAAGTGAAT
The DNA here is from genome assembly GCF_040937935.1 of Hyperolius riggenbachi. NCBI lineage: Eukaryota > Metazoa > Chordata > Amphibia > Anura > Hyperoliidae > Hyperolius > Hyperolius riggenbachi. The sequence continues at coordinate 135,974,086 of NC_090649.1, forward strand.
TGGATCGGACATTGGCCTCAATTCTGGTAGCTATATGAGGTAAAATTTTTTTGTAGGTAAAATGCCTCATGTGGTATTTTCCTCTTTTTGTTTTAGCAATTCTAAAAGATTTTTCTGCATTTCCGAACATGCGGTAAAACATATGGTAAAATGTGCAGTAAAACGTGTGGTATTTCAGCGGTAAGCATGCAGTAAATAAATAATAGCAGTCTTGTCTTCCATAAGTTAGGATAGTCTTTGGAAGATTTATTTATTTATTTATTTTTGAGGGGGAAAGTGTATTTGATTATGTAGTAACCTATGAAAGTATATTTATAGTCACACCCTATAAAATAAAATCCAGTAAATATTTGTAATTTTATTTCTACTATTCTGTTCTATTTCACAGCCTGAATAGGAACTCCACTAAAACAGCAATATGAACTCCACTAAAAACTTCAAAAAGCATACAAATTGACTTTACCTCCAGGTACAGGCAGGTCCTAAACTGATCGGTAAATTATGTGCTAACATGCCCCCTAATTTCCATGAGAATAGCTGTTTTCAGTCAAATGAATGCAAGTTACCTCACGTAACATGACTAAAACCTACCAGAATTGCTAAATATCATTTCCTCATGAGGTAAATTACCGTACATGAGGTAATTTGTTTCAAAACACTACTAGAATTGAGGCCAATGGCTCTTATTCAATTCACTTTTTCTCCTACGTTTTCTCCTAGGTGATAGAGGCATCTCCATCATTAGGAGTCCCAGGACCAGACAATGGACTTTGTCAACCTACAGTCCCGGACTGTGTTAAAATCTGTCATTAGCTAGGTGGTGTGTATAACAACCATAATACAGTTAGAATATATAGCAGGAACATAACTACAATTCATGGGACCCCCAGCAAAACTTTTATGGGGGCCCCAATGTTCACGCCCTTTTTTTGTCTCACCTTGGTGCCCCTCACAGCCTGTGAGCCCATCTTGCAAAGATCATAAAACAAAGGTGGCCATCATGATATGATCTTCACACCCATAACAAATGTAGCCACAAAAACACCTGATCTGGAAGATATAACCCTACATCGGCGAGAAGGAAGGTTAGTAACTGGGGTCCCAACGCAACTCTTGGCCCCCCTGCAGTTGCAGGGACTGCTCTCCTATAGTTACACCCCTGATATACATGGACGGCACTACAGTGGAGCACTGCCCCCCCCCCCTTCCCCCGGGAATCACTGTGCCCCCTAAGTGCCCCCGCTGAGTTAGGAAAAAAATATCTAAAGCTTGCCAATCAAATATAGATTTTGATCACCCAGATGGGCCCCACCAGCCATCATGCCCCCTTTGTGCCCTCCAGAAATTTGAAGCTGCTGCCGCCACTGCTGATATATATTATGTATTTATATTACACCTGCAGAGAATTCTGTTAGAAACACATTATCAGCCAGAAAACCAGCATGGGGAGGTCTGACCTTCACGTAATAGACATACTTGACTGGGCAGAAGCCAGCCTTATCTATTTATTAATTATTCAGAATTGTATACGATAGAAAAAAAATCTACGAGCCTCCATGACTGTGTCTTCATTCAGACGTATACTTATTCCAGCCACATTCAGGAATAATAAAGAAAAGAAAGATAACACAAAAAAACCCTCTTATATTGATATTCATTGAGAAGTTTTACACTTGTACGGTCTCAGCAGAGAATACAGAATCTGTCCCTTAATCCCACAGTTGTCAGAAGCTTCTCTAATGCATTTTATCAAGTGACCCAGTTTTTAGTGAGCACTTCAAATGAATAGATCAAGGCTGACCATGCCTCGCTTTCGCAAAGCTAAATATTCAAAGTAACCCTCCTCTGCACATTTAAATGAAGGGTCCTCAAGTCAAAAACACAGTGCCGAAGGCACAGTTTGGGCTTCTAAAAGTTAATCCCCCCATTTTCCAGCGGCACTTCGGTGGTTAAGAAGAGCAGTGCACGTTACACATATGCAAATCCAATAAATCAAATAGCGTTGCCCCAGATACTTTTTTTTTTATTATTAAACATCAGATGAACCATGAATTGGGGCAGGTCCCATCAGGACTCTTTGTAAGTGAACACTATGTTACTGCTACTACTTACACAAAGAGGTCTTTCAACACCTGCCTATTTTTAGGTGCAGCTTCAAAGCGCAGGCTTGTCCAAAAACATATCATTTAGATCTAGGATTCCCCGTGTCTCATTCATCCTATTTACAACTCTTCAATAACTATTTCTATATTTACTTAAGTAGCTGGAAAGGTTGATTCTTTTATCTCAGAAAAAATCTAAAAATGAAAGAGAAGAATGAACTAGTGCTCCTGATTCCACTCAAATACATAAAAAAACAATAAGAAATAAAATTCCTGCACACTCAGTAATCTACTGCTTTAATCATCCATAGAACTATGCCATAGATTAGTAAAATCGGAGCAAATAAAATAATAAAATATGTTGAATGAATCAGAGACAAATGTACCATGACAAGGCAGGCCCGGATTTACATCACAGGAACCTATAGGCACAGATGTCCTGTCACCTTAGACTTCAACCCCCATGAACCTCCAACCACCACCAAACTGCACTGCAAGTGTGCTGGCTATCCCAGCTGTCACTTCTCCCTTACTTCCGTTGCCTGTCATCAGTATCTACAGGTGCCCCATTTGTATTAGGTAGCCGAAGTACCCTCGATATTAAGTAGCTAGAGGTGCCCCCAAGTATTAGGTAGCTAGAGGAACATCTATATTAAGTAGCTGGTGATGCCCCCAAGAATTCGGTAGCTAGAGGAACCTAAGTATTAAGTAGCTAGAGGTGCCCCCAAGTATTAGGTAGCTAGAGGAACATCTATATTAAGTAGCTGGTGATGCCCCCAAGAATTAGGTAGCTAGAGGAACCTAAGTATTAAGTAGCTAGAGGTGCCCCCAAGTATTAGGTAGCTAGAGGAACATCTATATTAAGTAGCTGGTGATGCCCCCAAGAATTCGGTAGCTGGAGGAACCAAAGTATTAAGTAGCTAGAGGTGCCCCCAACTGAAGGGAGATCTGATCAGTGGAATGCCGAGAGCTGGGTGAGTAACCTCTCATTTACACTCCGCTCAGGACTCTGCATAGGGAAGGAGGGAGAAAGCACCCAGGGAGGGGCGAGTGAGCCACCTTTCCATTATCAGGCGCTTGTAGGCACATGCCTTCAGTGCCTTATGGTGAATCCAGCAATGTAACCAGGTGATCATTTGTCTCTAATTTGTCAGATTTAATCAAGGAGTTTTATTTCTTTTTATTTCTTTTTGATTCTGTTACCTGTTTTTTTCTCCTTTGTGGAATCCTGAGGAGGAGTCTAGCGGAATCAATAGCACAATTCAAATTCATACTATGTACAGTAATAGTGATATACTTGGACTTCTATCTCAACGAATTTGGAGATTAGTTAAATAGAAATATGCATGCCTGTAAAGGCTTAGCATATCTCAACACGGTTAAGACAGTTTTTTAATATTCATGCTTCAATTTTTCAACCCATAAAGGCGTGGGAGGAACAGTGAAAATCATTTTGCAGGAACAGTACAGTAAAACACATTTTAACGGCTGCATTGAGATCTTTCCCAGACAGCACTCGACCTTAGGAAACCTTGACAGCAACTACAGAGGAAAAATATCTGTTGATTACATTGTAACATAACAATCTGCAATTGTGTGTGCTGAAAAGGAACAGGAGATTTGTGTAAAAGTAAATTAGTATTTTTTTATGCATTTATGAACGCAGACAAGGAAAGCAACTACTGAAGACTGTCAGAGGAGATGGATGCCAATGTGGGCCAATGAACCAGTAACTGTAGTAGTATATTGGGGTTATCCAAACAGTTATCCAAAATAGCTGCCAATGTACCACTCCACAGTAGATGCACAATATGGCCGCAATTCACTAAGAACAGTTGGGTAAAATAAGTTAGGTCTGTAAAATACCGCATTTGGTATTTTACACTTTTTTTTCCAAATTCACAAAAATTTTCCACATGAGGTAGAAGTTCAGTAATTTTCCAAACAAACATGCTTCAATTCATTAAGCCCTGCTCAGTAAGTCTCACTTACCAGCCGTGGAGCAGGTCAGCGGTCAGGCAGGAAGCTGTGTGCATGGGTCAGGGTTTTTGTTCAGTGCATCTCCGGCATGCCTTTAGAAGTACTGCAGCTACCAGGGGGAGCTCTTGTGTATAAGAGTATACAGATATTCACATCTAAAGGGATGCAGAAAAGCCTTATCAAATGTCTCCCTCCTCTGCTCTGCCGGAGTGAAGTCCCGCCCTCCAGGGTATCGGACCAAATCAGGGTGAGAAGGAGGGCTGTGTGGCTCTCCCTATTGCATACCTGGCTCTTCCTATTGGCTGCCTGTCTCTCACTATTGGCTGTCTGCTATAACTGCAATATGTTACCGCATGGAAAGTGTGAGTTATCAGCTAGTCAGAGCTGGAAAAAAATACCAAACAATTTTGCTTTATTTACCAAATGCTTTAATCTTTGTGAATTGTAATTTCGTGACATTTCTTGAGGTATTTACTGCACAACCTAACTAGTTGGTAATTTTGCTTTTCAATGCGGTAATAGGTTTAGTGAATTGGCAAAGTGATAGGTAACATCAGCTGTTCTTTGCACTACCGAATGCGATAATGCTTAGTGAATTGAGTCCTATGTATTAAAATCCTCAGCGCTCATTCATTTGAACTGTGCACGTCAACAATGTTAAGCCTGCAGTCACCCATGCTCAATACAAACAGGTGGCCGCCACCAAAGACTGCTGAGGATTTTAATACATATTGAACCCACAGTATAGTTAGAGCTAAAAAGGTGAAAAACTATGAAATCAACTTTAAAAGGTTCCCTGTGTAAAGATCCTTTTAAAGGATCCCTGTGTATTACTATTGGTTTATAAAGTGCCAACAGATTTCTTGGTGCAGTGGGGTACATAATACAGACAATGGGATACATCAATATACAAAATTGGTAGCAAAATACAGAATTGATACAAAATACAGAATTGGTCATTACAATGACAAAAGAAACCTGATAAATAATAAAAAAAAATATACAATATATAAATACAAATTCTATATAATATACAAATTCTAAGACACAAAGGGCTTGATTCACTAAACCGAAAAATTCACGCAAACATGAATTTTTGTGTGAAAATGGGCACGTTTTCAGCCGAAAATTTGTGATTGCGCGCAAAAATTCGCGATTGTGCGCGAAAACCATTGTGCACGTTATAGCGCGCGCAAAATGCTAGCGCTACCACGGTTTAGTGAATCAAGCCCAAAAAGTGAGAGAGCCCTGCCCTTGCAAGCTTACCGTCTGAAGGAATGGGGGGAAACATAAGGTGGGGAGTATAAAATAAACATACCAAGAGGCAGTGTGTTTTTAGGATATTTAGTAGGAGTGCAACTTGGCCTTTAATCAAAGAAGAATGGCCTAAGGTAGAGCGTATGCTTGCTTGGCAGAAAAAAGTGAGTTTTGAGGAAGTGTTTAAAGATATCAAAGGTTTGAGAGTGACGGATGTGTTGTGGAAGGGCATTCCAGAGGAGGGGTAAAGCATGTGCAAAATCTTGCATACGTAAGTACCAGAGCGTGTCTGTGTTGCCCTTTTGTTTTTCATTTCAAAGGTTCATCAATTCCAAAACCGGAAGGAGGAAGCACTACTCTCACTACAGTGCTGACCCCATTCAACTATGCTAAATGGAAGGGCTCTGAATTACATAAAAATGCATGCAGCAATGTACTGTTGGAACTCAGCACATGTGTTTGACCATTAGAGAGTGCTGTCTATGCTCTTTATGATGGCCTTGCATATCCCATACCAAAATGTCTTGCTTAGCTGTTATCAGCAATGTGCAGAATGCAAAAACAGTGCACCCAGCCCCTTAAAGGACACCTGAAGTCAGAGGGATATGGAGGCTGCCGTAGTTATTACTTTTTAAACAATACTAATTGCCTGGCTGTCCTGTTGATCCTCTGCCTCTAATACTTTTAACCATAGACCCTGAATATGCATGCAGATCAGATGTTAATGAATTCTGACTGAAGTCTGACTAGATTAACTGCATGATCTTTTCAGGTGGTTAATTTGCATATATTCAGCAGTGGTGCCTGGGAGACATCTCGAGCTCACTCCAACCTGAATTATCGCAAATTCTTTCTGTTTTAGGAAAGCAAACTTTTGTTTTTCTTTTCAGGTGTGTGATCCAGATACTACTAATGATAAAGAGATCAGCAAGACGCCAGGCATCTGATATTGTTTAAAGGGAAACAAATATGGCAAACTCCTTATCTCTCTTATTTCAAGTGTCCTTTAACTGTTTACCAAGTTTGTCAGGAATGATCCTTTAGGTGACAATCCTCCAAGGCCTATATGTCCCTATACCATAAAGAGAACATGCCAGGATACAGTCGGCATATGAAACAAACCAATCACTGCAAATCACACTTTACAAGAATCTAAAAAGAACATTTCAAGATTAGTAAATCGTGTTAAAGGGAACCTAAACTGAGAAGGATATGGATTTTTCCTTTTAAAATAATACCAGTTTCCTCAATTACTCCTGCTGATCAATTACTCCTGCTGATCAATTACTCCTGCTGATCATGTCTATCTAATACTTTTAGCCACAGTCCCTCAACAAGCATGCAGATCAGGTGCTCTGACTGAAGTCAGACTGGATTAGTTGCATACTTGTTTCAGGTGTGTGATTCAGCCACTACTGCAGCCAAAGACATCAGCAGGACTGCCAGGCAACTAGTATTGTTTAAAAGGAAACATCCATATCCCTCTCCGTTAAGGTTCCCTTTAATATTTTAGTTCACAGTGTACTTCGGTCTAAATATTTGAAAAATGATCCTGAATATTGTATATTTTATGTCACATCTATAACACGAGGTGCGACTCTCCGAGGCTGTCGCAGTGCGATCTTCCAGCTGACGCTGAACAATCACACCGCCATAGTGTGACTCTAGGTTCAGTCTTACATGATCACGTTTCTACAAAAGGTGAACATGATGATACGAGTCGATAAATACCAATCAATATTCATTCTCTGCACAAGGCATGGGTATATTAAAGTGAACCTCCAGACTAAAAATCTACTCAGCAGCACTGAAAAGGCTTGGCGTTTCTTAAACAGTTTCACATGCATTAGAACTTTGTTTTTCTTACCCAAGCCTCATTTTTAGCTGCACAGAAGAAAACTGCCGGGGCCTATTTTTCCCCTGATGCTGTGCAACACTTGATGGGATTTCTGATGTTGTTGTTCTCGTTCTGCTGTTTTGGTGCATTTTTTTTTTTTAATTTTGAATTTGAGATTTGAAGCCTAGCGTGCTCAGCTGGGAGGGGTGATCAGGACACAGGGCAGTTGGAACTGTGTCTCCTGCTCCTTGTCACCTCCTTTCAATCAAAAAGATGGCTTCCCCATGAAAAAGATGTCTGCACCATGAAATCACAAACATTTGCCTGTTCTTTTAAAACAGGGTGGGTAAAAGATTATATTACCTATCTATTTTAATTAACATAATAAATGTAACTTAATGACAGTATGTTTGTTTAGGCTGAAGTTCCCCTTTAACCAGCCATGAAAATAGAAGTATAACAAGAAATACGAATATATTACTTGCCTGCATAGTAAATGAGTATTCCTATGGCATCTATATTTTATATATATACATCTACAATTCTTATACTTCCTAATTGCTTGATAAATAAATATGTAGATGGTCTGCGGAGACATTTAAATATTCCAGTTTCACAAAGGTTTCTCTCAAGCCCTTTGAAAGCTGGAGAGTGTTGAAATGCAGCAGAGCAATGGGGCCAATTACAGAAGACCATGTGCCTGCAGGGCAGTGTTTGAACAGGCCCCTTCCAGGTCTCTGGGAAGGATCCCCCTAGTTGAACCCAATCATTTCTGCAGACCTACTTCACACAGAACCAGCCCCATGTTTAACAGGGCACCCTCTTAATAATGCTATAATCTCTCTCATGTGCAGAGGTGACTGAAGAGGTGCCTCCTGAGATGTTAAATTAACGTTTTTCGCACGTTGTGACCTATGCTATTTTCTGGGAGGTTGTCAGATCTTTGAATTAAAGGGAGTTTGATGCGCGTGTGTGCGCTCGACTAGGTAGACATCAGCATGGGTCTGCAAAATACCAAAACATCCAAGTGTTGTGGCGATAGACTTTAATTAAAGGCACAACACAGGAGTGGGCAGACGCAACATTTTATGAGATGAGTCAGTATTCAGCTTATCAGCTTACATACATGTAAAAAAACACTAACCAAAAATGTAGGGACATCTCACAAGAGGAGAATAGATGTGTATAGTATACCATGCAAGGAAGCCTGCAGTGAGAGAAAGCTGGATGCTGCCATTTTTAGCTCTCTCTCTCTCTCTTTCTCTTTATTTTCAATCACAGTTGTGTTCGTACCTGCAGCAAACATGCAGCTGTCCGAGCTGTCTTGAACTGCACAACTTCTGTGATTCAGAAGCTTTGAATGGCAGAGACGCAACACAAAAGACAGACAAATACAATTTTTTAAAATAAGACAGCAATGGCACCTTTCATGCTCCATCTTAAAAGGGCCTAAAGGCCCGTGCCAACTTTGCAGATTTGTCCTCGGTTATTTGGACGACCGGTGGGTTATTTTGGGTTTTTTTGACATGCGATCATTTCCCCAATCTCGCAAAGTGGGTATAGGTGGAACAGATATTTAAGATTCCTGACTTACTCCCGAGGACTCTCACGCAAAGTGCTGCAATACTTTGCACTCTCTTTTCATGTGATGTTGTGTGTTTCCGCAGGCAGGAAGATGGATTCCCCAATAGATCTCGCTGATCTTGTTCATCTTGAGGCGTTGCTGTGAGGTTCCCCGATCCATTGTCAGGTGAGTATTCAGCTTAACCCTCTGGGCGATACAATAAGATCGCCCAGGAGGGGGCGCAGCACTTTTTTTTTTAATTTTTTAGTTTTTAAATCATGTAGCGAGCCCTGGGCTTGCTACATGATAGCCGCTGCCCAGCGGCATCCCCCCACCCACTCCGATCGCCTTCGGCGATCAGAGTAAGCAGGAAATCCCGTTCAGAACCGGATTTCCTGCTGGGCTTCCCTGGTCGCCATGGCGACCAGGCGGGATGACGTCACCGACGTCATGGACGTCGTGACGTCAGAGGGAGTCCCGATCCACCCCTCAGCGCTGCCTGGCACTGATTGGCCAGGCTGCGCAAGGGGTCGGGGAGGGGGGGGGCTGCGCGGCACGGCGGCGAGCGGCGGAACGACGGCGAGCGGCGGCGATCGGAAGTTACACGCAGCTAGCAAAGTGCTAGCTGCGTGTAACAAAAAAAATTTATGCAAATCGGCCCACCAGGGCCTGAGAACTCCTCCTGCGCGACATACCCCGAGCTCAGCTCGGGATTATCGCTCAGGAGGTTAAGAATTCATCTGAAGCATTATTTTAGACATCCATCGCTCTGTTGTGTCCGTGTGGCCTCACCTACTTTTTAAAAATGTTGGTGGTTGAATAGGTGACTTGTACATAGCGTACATGAAGCACAAATGGTATTGAACAAAATGGATGCTGCAATCGTGTAACGTTACTGCGCCTACCCACCATGAATTGCGCAGTGCTAGATATGGTTGGAATTCCGCATTCCAAGAAGTGTCGCTCCGAGTTCCATGGAATACCACAGAAATTGGAATTTCCGATTAATGCAAAATGTATTTCTAGCTATTTTTATCTATATCATCAGTTAATTTAACCATTTCCTGCAAAACAGACATTTTAAAAAGTTCTATTTTTTGCAATTTTTAGTGCAAATAGGTTGTTTTATAAACTTCCATTTTTCTGTGTTGCAAATCCACCTATGTGCACGAGTGTTGTGGGGATGTCACGCACACCCCACAATTCAACATGCATGTAGATGTGCATTAAGTGGTTAAAGTGAACCAGAGATGAAGCATCCTAATGTATTTTACCTTATATATCAGGGGGAACATTGGGGCTTGCAGAGGGGAGGGGAGAGAGTGACAGCAACACTGGTGGATGGGAAGGGACAGAGACAGCCGAGGCGAGGCTGACATTGTCCAGGGATGAGTCCATCCACACACTGCATCCCTGGCTGCTTCATCCTATTGCTCAGCTGTGTCCCCTCCTCTGTGCCACTAGGGCTTGTTTTCAGGGTGGGGCTTACATTTCCAGCCTGCTTGAAATCTGAGCTAGGTTTTACTTTTGGGGGAGGTTTTACTTTCAGGGAAACACGGTATAAAGATTCCTGAACAAAGCTAGACTGAATGCTCAGTCAGGGATTTTATCTGGGCTTATTAGAAGCAATCTGAACAGTAAATAATGAAACAGAGAGCAGGGTAGGTGTTTTCTCTAATGTTCCCACTGATATATATGGTAAAATACATGAAGGTGCTTCGTCTCTGGTTCACTTTAAACATATTTTTGAGAGGAACCTGCTATATATTGTGGATGTACGCTATCTGCATTTCCAATTGGCAGCTGAAGTACGCTTCCAAATTATCTGATTGGCCTAATACTTCTGAGTCTTGTGATTTAGAGTCTTGGTACTTGGTGTTTCCTGGAATTCTGATTTCTGTGGTACAATACTGATTCTCTGATTGGCTTAAAGAGAACCCGAGGTGTGTTTAAAGAATGTTATCTGCTTACAGAGGCTGGATCTGCCTATACAGCCCAGCCTCTGTTGCTATCCCAAACCCCCCTAAGGTCCCCCTGCACTCTGCAATCCCCCATAAATCACAGCCGTGCTGTGAGGCTGTGTTTACATCTGTAGTGTCAGTCTCGGCTGCTCCCCGGCCTCCTGCATAGCTCCGGTCCCTGCCCCCATCCCTTCCCTCGAATCAGCAGGGAGGGAAGGGATGCAGGCGGGGACCGGAGTTCTGCAGGAGGCGGGGAGAGCAGCAGACTGACACTATAGAGATAAACACAGCCAGCTCTGACAAGCTGTTTGTCAGCAGCGTGGCTGTGATTTATGAGGGATTGCAGAGTGCAGGGGGATCTTAAGGGGGTTTGGGATAGCAACAGAGGCTGGGCTGTATAGGCAGATCCAGCCTCTGTATGCAGATAACATTCTTTAAACCCACCTCGGGTTCTCTTTAGTACTTCTGAGTCTTATGATTAATGACTAATAATTCAGAGTCTCCGTAATGCGGTATTCCGCAGAATTCCGGTTTCTGCGACGGAAAGACGATTTCCGATCAAAATGTATTTCCGTGGAATTCAGAAGCTCATCCTATACAGTACCCAAGCAATAGTCCAAATGGAGTCTGATGTCTCTAAAGATCTATTCTCACTACGGCTGTGTAGCGCATTCTAACACAACACACAGTCATTTCAATTGCAGCATGCTGTGGGCACAATGCAGTTTATACAGATTAAAACAAGCCTGAAGTGAAAATAAGCATATGAGATAATGAATTGTATGTGTAATACAGCTAAGGAATAGAACATTAGTAGCAAAGAAAAAAAGACTTGTGTTGTTTTCCAGTACAGGAAGAGTTAAACAGCTTCAGTTGTTATCCATGCAAAAGAGCTTCCCTGAGCTCTTTGACCCACTGTGTGGAATACAGTCCGGGTTTTATGAAGCACTTCAACAGCCAAGAAACAGTGAGAGACAGCTTGAGATAAGTTATTACTGCAAGAAAGTTCAAAGGGTCGTTATTTCTGCTTTGTTTTATAGCGTTAAAGACAGGGTGTGGTTTCTAAACTGCAAATATGACAGAATGATGTAATGTTATATGAAATATATATATACATATATATATATATATATATATATATATATATATATATATATATATATATATATATATCTGAAAATAAAAATAGATAGGCGGCGGCTGGTCGTTTGTGGATTTCCATGGAAACGGCCGCTCGTTCAATGTTCAATGTTCACGGAGGGTGTCTCTGGCTCCAATCGCAGCTTACAGGCTAAATGTAAACACGCAGGGAAGAATTCCCCGCTGTTTACATCCATACGGCGCTGCTGCGCAGCAGCGCCGCAAAGGACATCGGCGATCCCCGGCCAATCAGAGGCTGAGGCCTATCAGAGGCGCGCAGGACGGATCGCCGCCCCGCGCCACCCATAGCAAGAGGGAGAGGGAGGGAAGGAGAGGAAGGGAGGAATATCGCTGTGGAGGGGGGCTTTGAGGAGCCCCCCCCACCCGCTCGGCCACACAGAGCGGCGGCGATCAGACCCCCCCAGCAGGACATCCCCCTAGTGGGGAAAAAAAGGGGGAAGTCTGATCGCTCTGCCTCAATCACGATCTGTGCTGCGGGCTGGAGAGCCCACGAAGCACAGTTCTGGGAAAGCAGGCCCGGTCCTTAAGTGGTTAATGGCAACACATCCACTGTATACGGAAGAGCCTGCAGTGATATGTTGGGTGCTACAACGCTAGCACTGTGAGAGCAGCCCCATTTCACTTACATATGGGAAATGAAAAAGATGCACATATCTAAAGTAACTGTGTCAAGAAATCTGATGCATCTCTGATTTTCCATCATACACTTGTAGAACACATTAACACCTTTAGCGCATCCAGGCAAATGGAGCAGAAGTAAAAATAGAAGATGTGAAACATCAAACATGACAGAAAATATAGGTCCATTCCCCGTTCGTTCACAAAGAAATCTGATGAGGAAGGCTTCTGTTACCATGGAGTGATGCTAACAAAGGAATGTTGCTGATGCTTGCTGGTTACAGAGAGCAGAAAACAGTTAAGCCGAGAACAGGCATTATGTAATCCAGGCACCAGTCTTGTATGGGCATCATGGGTCAGTGGAAGAAAACCTGCTGGATTGTATATGCCCAGCTGATGGCTGCTGTATTGCCAAGCAAGCTACAAGCTAATCATCAACAACGGGTCACTCACAGCAGTGGTTTTGCCATAATAACTGAATGCCATTAAAACAGTTATTGGTGTGCATATCTATTTACATGCTAAGCCGTGTAATCTCACTACGGTCTCTGTGTCTACTCCATTCTCATTAGTATCCAAGTCGCAACATGCTGCCTAGGATGATCACCAACATTTGTGGCACAAATCATTTATTGCATTCCCACTCTGTGTGGCCCGGGGGTTCATTTCATTTCTAGTTTATCCTGTTTCACCTGTATGCCACTTCCACAGGAAGAGAGATGCAGTCAGTTGAGGTTTAATGTTGTGCATTGTTGTAGATCTGATTGGGGTGGCCCAGAGTTTTCCTAGGATCTCCAAGCAGTAAGATATTTGGGTCCCCTCCCCTTATAGGGGATGAAGATGTAATGGGGCTCTAGGCAAGGTAGTAGATTTGGGGCCCCCTTGTGGTCCTTTTGGTATGCTGAAGTGTAGAGGGGTCAGAGAATCTGGCTGATGGGCCCTTTGACGCCTTCTATGTCCCAAGCACCTGCCTAGGTTGCCTGGTGGTTAATGTTGCCATTTGCCACATGCCACTTGGCCTTTGAATCAAACTCCTCCTTTTCTATCATGATATGTCTCTGTGGTTCATCTGGATTTTCAGCTGGTTCTGGCTACAATGTAACCCTGGGTCCCCTCCTGGCACCCTTCCAAGGCATATGTATGGTCCAGCCGCTATTTATTTTGGCATAATTCATTTCCTCCCTCTCTGCAGGTAATTCAGGGTCTGGCTGCTGCCAGGACTTGAATTGCAGTGCTTGAATGGTGGCGCCCAAATATGGCGCTGCACAGGCATTGTGCAGGCTTCGAGATGGCCTGCTTGGCTCCCGACAACTCCTGAAAAAGGCATTAGGGGCCCATTTGTTTATGAAAACTCCCTCCACTCAGGCCCCCAAGCCAGTTGCAGGGCCCCCATTACATTTTCAAGCTTATTGTGGTTCCCTTGGCCCCTGCAGAGTTTTTGGCAATGTAGGGACCTCACCCGGCCCGGCATGCGCTCCTCTATCATTCCCTGCTCTCCTGTCTTTATCCTTGCAGGGGCGTCACTTATTGGTTTCCCTATTCATGTTATTACATAATAACATACTGCTGGGTCACAAACAGGAAGCAGCCAGTAGGGATGAAGAGGGGAGCACATGGACTGATGGAGGAGTGTGCCAGCCGGATAGGTGAGTTCACTCCCCTGCCATAAACTCTACAGAGGCCCCAGGGACCACAATAAGGTTGGGGGTATACCTGGGGGGAGGTGACATCAGTTGCCTCGGGGGCCTTTAGGAAAATACTCAGTTTGTCCCTATGGAAGTGCTAGCCCTGATGCTGTATAATAATCCTGAGTGGAAGCAGGCATTCAGATTCTTCAATCATGATCAGTCATTGATTCTATCAGTAGCTTCAGGCTTCATTTCTGTTTCTATAATACACAGTAATGAACTGGACTTCTCATCACATCCAGTGGATCAGTTGATTTATAACAACAAAACATTTGTAAAGCGATTTTCTCCCAAAGCACATCAGCTTGTCTCAGATCAGTACAAAGTGGTGCCTACAGGGGGGAAAAGTATGTGATCATAAATGCCAGACTAAACAGGTGGCTTTTCAGTGTTGATTTACACCTCTCCAGGGTTGGAGCTGTCTTGATTACGTTTGGCAATGCATTCCACAGGGTAGGAGCAGCATGACAGAAAGCTTTGGCTCCAAAGGTTTTTAGCTGAACTCTGGTGGTGGCCAAGTTATTGGATCCTTGTGATCTGAGGTTGTGGGAAGTGTGATGCAGTTGTAACAAATCCTTCAGGTATTTGGGGCTTAGGTTGTGTATGGATTTCAATGTTAGCATGCTAATTTTGAAAAGGATGTTCCACTGTATGGGTAGTCAGTGTAGTAAGCAAAGGATTGGTGTTATGGTGTTATGTGCGCTATATAGGGATGTCACAATGAACTGTGAGAACATGACATCACCATCTAATGCAGACAGGAGTACCTCCTTCCCCCTCTTCCTAATTATGTTATCTCTGCATTCATTTCAAGCATAATGCAAACCAGGTAAGCAAATGCAGATCACTCCACTGCGCAAGCTGAAATTTTAATCAAAACCATACAAGCCACTGCTGCATGGAAACTCTTCATCTAAAAAAAAACTTGTTTACATCCTTTATTTGCTCAGGTGTTTTCACTTTTGTCTACTACCTCTGCCTAGGATTAATGACAGCAACTGGATTCTAGCAAATAAAGCTAAGCAATGCTTACAGATTACAACAATACGCATAAAGCCTGGCAATTAACCTAAAATAATATGGAATTTGTGGATGTATGATGTATTATTATTCCTCCAAAGCCTATGAACAAACATATGTGCTGCTACACCAGCCTACACACATTAACTATGTTCAGGATGAAACAGGAACATTGCTTAAGGGGTAAAATGGCTTCCCTATGGTTTATATGTATTGTGTTTGCTTTGAAGGGAAAAAGTGCAGATGATTTGCTTTGCAGAAAACAATATCTGGAAGCCATAACAGTATACTGCACAGATACACAATGTATGGGGTCCGGGGACTTGGCTGTAGTTATACCATCTCCCCCCTCCCATCAGGAGCATCCTCTGTGGTATTGGCTGCATGAATCAGACAGCAGCTGCAGAATTTAGTATAGCAGCATTGCCTGCCATCAGTCCGTCTGTGTCTGTATAGGAATCGGTTATAAAATAACATAGCACGGGCAGCAGGGTCAGTAAATCAAGCATAACACTGCTTTGTTGCTGGCTTTCTGCTTACTCACTTCTTAGGTAACAGCATCAGCTACTGGTATTAGGAGATTTCTCGAAATACTCATACAACAATTTATTATTATATTAAGGAGAAACTGTATCACAGAGGCTTTTTAGGAGGATGGGGAAGCCTCATTAGGACCCAGAGGCTTCCCCCTCCCGAGGTATTATTATTTGTTTTTTGTTACAGATTTTAATTAATTTATATGGTCTCAACATCTTGCATTGGACTGTACAGAGTACAAACAAGCCAAACAATGCACAGTACAATCAGAATGGTGGAACAGAGTGGTTTGTACACGCAGATAGGCACCCGGTATAACAAGTTAGAACTCTTTACTGAAGAAAAACGTGCAGAGATAAATCATACCCAACATCAGGTAATGTAGCTTTCTTAGAACAGAGAGGAACACAGAGTGAATACAGGAAAGCACAATACCATAGAGATCATCGCATCATTCTTCAGACAGTGACATCTTTTGGTTGTAGAAAATGACTCCTGCTATTAAAAACGCACAGAGTGAGATAATTGACTATTTTCTAAACTATTTTCTAAACTTTTGTTGTGGCTGATAAGCTGTTTTTATAAGGCATCCTTGTTTATTTAAATACAACCCTCTTCTTGTAGGACACATATGTCGAACTCCAGGCCTGGAGGACCAGATCCATGCCAGTGCTTAGGATAGACTGAGAAAGAGAGGAATGTGTTCTACCTGATGGACCACACATTTCCTGATTCAGACCCATCAATTAATTTGAGTTATGTAAAAAATGTGCAAGGATCTCGGCCCTCGTAGGACTGGTTTGACATCCCTGTTGTAGGAGGACATTTGGGTGCCCGTGGCTAAGGGATGATTTGAGCACCCTATAGGCACTATTGCAAATATCATTAATACGGTGCCCAAAGCAGAAATTTGGGCACCCAATAAATATATTTTTCAACATTAGAACATAACATTTTTGGAAATATGTTATAATTTTGAAACGTTATAGTTTTTGTAATATTATATTGTTTGTATGTACAAATTTTACGTTAACAAATATTTTATCGTTTGTATGTACACATTTTACATATGTAAGGGTGTTTGTGCAGCGGGGAACAGTTAGGGTTAAGCATTAGGAAGGTAGCAGGAAACAAAGGGCGCCAGCTGAGGGTGGACGAAGAGGGCACTGCCATAGACTGTAATGTAATTATCATTAATACTGTATGGGGAAAAAAAGCAGAAAAAAGGGCGTCCAATAAATAGCATTAACAACATTAGACCATTACAGTTTTTGAAGTATGTTATTGTTTTAGAAGCTTGCAACTTTATTGTTTTTGTCATATTAATTTGTTTGTATGTACAGATTTTACGTTATCAAAGATATTATCGTTTCTGTGTGTAAAAGGATGTTTCTGCAGAGGGAGTGGTTAGGGTTAGGCACCACCAGGGGGAGTGGTTAGGGTTAGGCACCACTTGTGGGGTGGTTAGGGTTAGGCACCACTGGGGGGGGGTAGTTAAGGTTGGGCACCACCAGGGGGGTGGTTGAGAGTTAGGCACCACTGGGGGGTTTGGCACCACCGGGGTGGTTAGGGTTAGGCACCACCGGGGGGGGATTTGGCTAGGCGCCAAGAGGGGAGTGGTTAGTTTTCGGCACCACCAGGGGAGGGTTCTGTGTGAGAGTAGGGTTGGGTTAAGCTGTATTGTTGAATTACGTAATAATTTTTAACGCTAATCTCTTTTCGTTATTATCTCCTGTCTGTTTTTAAAACTGTATTTATCATTAAGCAAGTTTGACAATGTTTATCGTACCGGTAATTAAAATTTCATTATCCACCAGTGCCATTTCGTTATCCAGCCGGGCCCTTTCTCCTGGCGCCCTTTTGTCATTCACGCAGGGGCAGTGGTTAGGGTTAGGCACCACTGGGGGGGGGTGTTATTGTTAGGCACCACCGGGGGTCTTAGGGTTAGGCATCACTAGGGGAGATCTTAGGGTTAGGCACCACCAGGGGAGGTTTTAGGGCTAGGCACCACCAGGGGATAACAGGGTTAGGCCCACCAGGGTGGACCTTAGGGTTAGGCATCGGTAGTGGAGGGTTCTGTGTGAGAGTAGGGTTAGGTTAAGCTGTGGAAAATATTGGTAACATTTTCTACTGTTATATTACCGTTATTAACAATTTTCATTTGCCAATATTACTGTATTAGTAATGGTACTTACCATGTACATGTTTTTGGCATCACCCCGTGCCTAGCTCAAAACTTTATCGTTTATAAAGATCTCAGCTTCACCGCGTGCCCATTTTCCTCGCTTCTCTATTCCATGCACGCCTCTTCTCCTTGCAGGTATAATGCAAGTACCAGTAATTTGTGCCTCTGTTGTTTCCGGGCTGGGTGGTGACAGGGTTCAGGAATTTTGTATGCAAAAATGTTGGAAAGACAATATTTTTAAAAACCAATGAATTGCAGATGCTAATCCTATTCAATGCCAAATTCAATCAAATTTGTATAAAGGAACTTTGGAAAGGAGAAATAATAATTGACAAAAACTGATTGATTTTATATCAAAGTTGATCAATTTGCTACTTGGTAACCTGGAAATGACATATACTTTGAAGTCATTCTTTAATCCCTTACCCTTAGTAATAAATTGAAATTCAGTTATCTTGAATGAGGTTTACATGTAAAAACGAGTTATTCAGTAATTACTAAATTACATATACATCTGTGAATTTACTTGGATGCATGTACAGTAATTACAGGAGACTGAATAAAGGCATTATGCCTGCTGCGGTGCATTTTAACATAGCAGACAGCAGATGTGCAACACGTAGACAGAAGTCTGTAGTGTTTTTCTATTGGTCCATTGGCATATAGCCATTGTAGGCAAGTGCATAACACTGATGCAGTGCCGCATGTGTGTTGCTGACCAGTGTGCCTGTTACGGACATATTTCAATAGTGATGTGTAGGATTTGACAGTTTCAGCAAATGTATGTATTTTTTTTACATTTATTTCTTAAAATCTGTAACAAAAAAACAAAACAAAAACAGCCCCGGGGTTAGGGGGGAGTTTGTACTTAATGCATCGTGTAAAGCACCTTTTGTGAATAGACACCTAAGTTAAAAGTAACAACAAATAATATTCTGCTTATCCTTTTAAAAAGTTCTCCTTAAAGGACAACTGAGGTGGCATGTGACATGATGAGATAGACATGTGTATGTACAGTGCCAAGCACACAAATAACTGTGCTGTGTTCCTTTTTTTCTTTCTCTACCTGAAAGAGTTAAACATTAGGTATGCAAGTAAAAGTTTCTATCCGGTCGGAATGGGTCAGACTATAGCATAACAATCAGGGCCTGAGCCCACTAATGCAGTTGTGCGCAGTCGTGTCCGCTTTTCAGCAACACATCAATGTTACAGATGCTGTGAAGCGGACAACTGCGTTAGTGGGCTCAGGCCCTTACTGATAAGTAATTACAGCCATAAAATACTTTCCTGTTAGTAAATGGCTTCTGAGGGCAGGGAAAAGATAAATAGGGTCAATAATTCATAGATTTGAGCTCTAGCTTACTTCAATGAAGGTGATTTTGAGCAGAGAAAATGAAACATTAAAAACTAGATTTAAATATGAAATAAAACTGTGGGATATTTTTTTTTTTTAAAAGTCATTTTTAGAAGAAGGAGGATAAATACAATTGTTTTTCTCATCAGTTTATTTTCCCCTCAGATGTCCTTTAAGTCATAAAATAAAAATCCCCATGCATGCCAACATCCTGGGAAATCCAGCATGCCATCAGGTTAAAAATAAGTGTTCTTTTAAATTATTTTTTTTTTAAATGATAAGAAATAGTATGAGTTTAAATAATACATCATTCTGTTAAACTCACATACTGTAGCAATGCATACACATGCATACACATGCATACACATGCATACACATGCATACACATGCATACACATGCATACACATGCATACACATGCATACACATGCATACACATGCATACACATGCATACACATGCATACACATGCATACACATGCATACACATGCATACCAACTCACATACAGGGTGGCCTAGTGGTAAGCACTCTCACCTTACAGCGCTGGGTCCCTGGTTTGAATCCCAGCCAGGGCATTATCTGCAAATAATTTATATGTTCTTTCCGTGTCTGTGTGGGTTTTCTCCTGGCATTCCAATTTCCTCCCACTTCCCAAAAACAAAGCTTGGTGTAATTGCCTTCTTAAAACAGAAGGAAATTTGCAATAATTCAGTTATAAATGAACATTTGTGGTTACCCACAATGCACTACTACTAAATATGCAAATTGTCCCTTTAGTAGTAGTGCATTGTGGGTAACCACAAATGTTCATTTATAACTGAATTATTGCAAATTTCCTTCTGTTTTAAGAAGGCAATTACACCAAGCTTTGCTTTTTTAGTAGGAGGGCTTTTTGGTCCCTTTTATCCCCCTATACATTCCTAGTAGTTTGGGTCACCCTGAGCTGCTTGGTTACTCTGTTCCCAAAAACATACAGAGATAAGTTAATTGGCTTCCCCCTAATAAGTGGCCCTAGACTACAGTACATACGCTACATGCTATACACATTAACGTATGACTATGGTAGGGATTAGATTGTGAGCTCTTCTGAGGGATAGTTAGTGATAAGACAATATACTCTGCAAAACATTGTGGAAGATGTTTGTGCTATATAATTAATAATAATAATAATCAAACATATACAAAATACATGTAATGAAATATGGTTTGCACAATGCACATAATGAGAATAGATCTTCAGAGTAAGTTAAAACTAAATCTTAATCTTGAATACTACAGTGCTGATTCCATTACAGGGCCTCTAGTCATGACAGAGGAATGCAGATTGCCTTGTTACTGTTAGTCGGGTACATTGATAAAAAGACCTTGAGAGATATGAGGATACATTTCTAGTGGGATGCATGTTCTCATAAGATATGATAACGCAGGTGTTTGCAGATTCTGAGAACAAGGCTGATTGTTCATTGTCTAAACAAGAGTTATTAATGTGCAATTATATTTGGGTGATATACATCTGTGGTGGCAAACAGAACGTTAGTTTATTATGCAAGGCCACACTGGGCTATAATGGCAGTCGCTGTTGTATTAATTGCGCTCTGTACTTTTTAATGCTTTGGTATTTATTGCATTATTAATAAATCATTCAAGGTTTGATCTATGGTAGAGTTAATATACCTTCTTCTAACACTATTTTTAAAGTACTCCTTTAAAGTAAAGGTATGCGTAGAGATTAGCTCACATTTATCCCCAAAAATAAATTTCATATCAAAAAATCAAATCAAATAAAAACAAAATTAAAAATTTCTTTAAAAAAAAAATAGTTTTTTTTTTATTTTTTTACAAGATACACATTTTCAGGAAAATAAGAACTTTTACAGAAGGTTGGGGTTTTCAGGGTTCAGGGGAGCTCGTTGGCGAAATATGTCCCATAATTTCGCTATATTCTTGTCCTTAAACGGTCATTTACCATTCTGTTTTTTACGTATGTGCCCCGTACTGTACCAACGGGATCTCCATTGTTGTTGGTTCCTGTAAAATGGGACAAATGTGTTCTTATGTTAATGTGAAAAACAATAAAACTTGTTTGGAAATAAGAATTTTCTTGAAAATGTGTTTTCTCTTGCAGATTAACTTCAATACTTTTGGAAAATAAATGTGTTTTAGCGTTCCCATAAATTTGCACGTATAATCTAATCGGTATGAAAATGTGTTTTCTTCTGATCATAGACGTTAATGCATCTGTAGGGAAAACGAGCTTTCGCACGCATGACTATAGATTTTTGCTGAAATACTTATCTGTGCTAAAATATGTTTTCTCATGCCAATTGTCTAGACCAGTGGTCCCCAACCTTTTTTGGCCCAAGGACTGCTTCAGCACCAGGCAATTTTTCCAGGGACCGGGCAGATGCAAGCATATGTGGGGGTGTTATTGCACGCGGGGGGGGGGGGGGGAGGTACACCAGCCACTATTTTCGCACTGCACTGGGGCTGCTATATAACCCACCAGCACAAGGTATATCTAATGTGACAGGTGGTGTGAAGGGGGTATTGCCTGGGCTTACTTATCTACTGGCATAGTCATTTCCTACCCTCATCTGCCTTCCCTCACTTTTACCCTTCCTTCTCCCCACAGCCACTTTACCCTTCCTTTCCACACTCACTTCACCCTTTCCTCCTCCCTACACCCACTTCACACTTCACATCTCCCCACACTCACTTTTACCCTTCCATTCTTCTTCCCACAATAACTTCCTGAATCAGCTTCTCACCTCTGTGCAGACTGAACTCTGTGGCTGGCAAGAGACCAGAGCATCCCAGTCATCCACACTGCTGCCACCTGGTGTCCGTACAGACATAAAGCATGCTGCATTACAAATAATAGACACTAGGTAGCAGCAGTAACAATGGCTGCAGACGGCTCTTCTCTATAGCTTCCAGCAAACTTCAGTGACACTTCTCTCTGCACTGTGATGACAGATGACGCGGCCCAGCTCAGAGCAGCCTGCGGCCCACCAGTAGGCTGCGGCCCAGAGGTTGGGGACCCCTGGCGAAAAATCAATATGGGCATTTTTGATTTTGCCATAATTTTCACAAAAATGTCACATTTTTGCACAAATGAGAACACTCTAGACCTCAATGCATTTGGTAAAAGTCAGTTACCGTGTCCATATATTTCCATGAATGTTCTCATTTGTGCAAAAATGTGAATTTTTTGTGAAAATTATGGCAAAATCAAAAATGCCCATATTGGTTTTTCGCTAGCCACTCCCTAGAGTCACTGATACTTATTTTCATTTTAATGTTTGAATACCTAGGTCTGAAGTTTCAGCCCGATATAATAATGCACTGTCATAGCTGCTGTTCATTCTGTTCAATTGAACTTTCCATCACTGTACTGCTATCAGGAGAGTTTGTGCAGCCATACAAAAGTTTTACGGTCTCTATTTAGTTTTCAAGAGAGCTTCCAGTGTAGTTTGACTGCTCCAACTATACAGATAATACACTGTATTATTATCGGTACTATAGAGTAGTGAGAAGGGCATACTTGTATATAAAGCTGACAAAACACTCACAGTCCTCCCAAAATAATGCAAAGGATTTTCCACCAATAGAGATGGCCTGAATGGTTTGCCGGCGAACGGTTCCCGGCGAACTTCCGTGGTTCGCGATCACAGAGAACCGCAAACTTTTCCGGAAGTTTAGTTCGCCCCCATAGTGCATCATGAGGGTCAACTTTGACCCTCTACATCACAGTCAGCAGGCACATTGTAGCCAATCAGGCTACACTCCCTCATGGAGCCACTCCCCCCTTATAAAAGGCAGGCAGCGTCAGGCTTTTCACTCACTCGTGTGCCTGCATTAATTAGAGAAGGGAAAGCTGCTGCAGACTCTCATAGGGAAAGCTTAGTTAGGCTCTTGTAGGCTTCTTGGCTTGCTCCTTGCTGATTATTATTGCTAAAAAAGCACCCCTCAACAGCTCTTTTGAGAGCTAATCTTGTTCTTGTGATCTATTTTTTTTCTTGTGTGGCCCACTGACACTTGTGTTGCATAGACAGCCTTGGTTATTCCTACTGTGTGTGCCACTGCTAGGCCCAGCACATTCAGTGACTACTACCTGTGTGTGCCAGGTGCACATTGTAATACACATCACTGCATATACCTACTACCTGGTGTTCACTTCAGTGCACCCACCTACCTACGTGAGCGCACACAGTGTCACTGTTCCTGTCCGGTACCTGTCTGTGTGTGATTTTTCAAAAACTATAAGGTCATTTTGAAAACTTTTTTTGCATCTTGTTCACAAGATTCAGTTTAATAACCCCTGAAAATTTGGTGTTTCTAGAACTTACGGGGGCTTTGCTATTAACCGCTAAAGTCGGCAGATTTTTACTGTAATGTAAAATGCAGAAAATCTGCTTCTGCCTATTTTCTGCATTTACAATACAGTAAAAATCCGCCAAACTTAACGGTTAATAGCAAAGCCCCCGTACGTCCTAGAAACACCAAATTATCAGGGTTTATTAAACAGAATCTTCTGAACAAGATGCAAAAAAAAGTTTTCAAAAATACCTTATAGTTTTTGAGAAAATCGATGTTAAATTTGGGCGGAATTTCCGAGATTTCCGGCGGAAATTCCGCATTGGAATGCGGAAATTGGTAGCGGAAAGCGGAATCGGTATTTGGCAATGGCGGAATGCGGAATTACCGCGGAATCGGAAATTGGCATTTCCGACCATCCCTAAGTAATACCAGTCACTGCATACCTTTCACTGCATCTGTGATTGCACATTGTGTTATACCTGGCAGTCAGTGGATACCTTTCACTTGAATGGATGGCAGACTAGCCCCCCATAACAGATTCTCATTAAAGGTAGTAAAGTCGATTAGTAGTGTCATATACAGCAGGGCCTTGAAAGTCCTCCTGTGTTGTTATTTTTTGTCACTACCTCGGGACTTGCATGCCATGCCTGCTGCCTTCCTTGGATGTGTGTTGGTAGCCATTTCTCAGGCTCCAACTCCGGACCGGAATCAAACCCTGACTCCCCGGCCGTGCGCTTTCTTTAACAATGGTAGAGAAAGAACCATCGACAGTATGAGCAGCGATGGACTACTGGGTGCACAGGCTTGACCTGTGGCCAGAGCTGTCACAATTTGCCATCCAACTTCTGTCTTGCCCTGCCTTAAAGTAGTACTGTAGTGAGAGGGATCTGGAGGCTGCCATATTTATTTCCTTTTAAGCAATACCAGTTGCCTGGCAGCCCTGATGGTCTATTTGCCTAAAGAAGTGTCTGAATCACACCAGAAACAAGCATGCAGCTAATCTTGCCATATCTGTCTAAATTTGTCAGAAACACCTGATCTGCTGCATGCTTGTTCAGGGCCTATGGCTGAAAGTATTAGAGGCAGAGGATTAGCTGAATAGCCAGGCAACTGGTATTGCTTAAAAGGAAATAAATATGGCAGCCTCCATATACCTCTCACTACAGTTCTCCTTTAAGCGTCCTGTCAGAAAGGACCTTCAGCACAGCTGAAGGCATTGAACTGAGAAGAGAAGTCGCCTAAGTCACAAAAGTGTTCAGTACCTCACCTTTATCAAAATGAATGAGGCATGGATCCCAGAGGGCTACTGCCCGCCCCAAGACTATGTCAGTCCCCACACACAGCATCTCTGCCTGCACGCCGTGTGACTGCCTGCCCCAAGACTAAGTCGCTCCCCACACAGCACCTCTACACGCAGGCCGCTTGACTGCCTTCGCCGCCACCACCAACAGGGTCCAGGACTCCAGATGGATTCCTGAAATGTTAAAGGGAACATGTACTGAGTAAAATTATTTAAAATAAACACATGAGGTAACTTCAAATGATCATTACATAGTTACCTTGCCATCAGTTCCTCTCAGAAGCTCACCATTTTCTTCTGACAATGATCCCTTCCAGTTCTGACAACATTTTGTCAGAACTGAAATATATCAGTTGCTGTCAGTTATATATCAGTTGCTGTCAGTTACAGCTGAGAAGAGAACTGATGTGTCCATGTTTCCCTATGGCTCAAGTGGGCGATGTTACAGTTTAACTGTGTGCTGACCAGAAAGCTGTTGTGTTGTAATGGCTATTTTCAAAATGGAGTACAGAGAATTCCATTGATGTCAGTGGACAAACAGGATGGTGGACAAACAGGATGCAGGAGAGGAAAAAGAGATTGAGGAGTAGACTATACGGGAGGTAAGTATGACTTGTGTATGTTTATTTTAACTTTTAATTTTCATTTCAGGTTTTCTTTAAGGCCGCTGCTAGCAGCGGCCGCTATAATAATTTTTCTGGTGCGTGTACATGCCTGCCTAATTTTTCTGACTGCACTGCAGCTGCAACAACAAAACAAAATGCATGTACATGTGCCAATTCCCCTTCGTGATCATTACCTTGCCGCGGTGAAGGGCGTTGCTTCATTGTGCACAGACCAAATTTGATCAGCTGGACAGTCACTGTTCTGTCATTCAGCTTCCTCAGCCCGGCGACCATATGGGCTGGAAAGCCACCATCCCCTGCACACTCGTCATGGTGCGCACCAGTCCAGCACGGCCGTCACTACACAAACAGCTGTTTGCAGTCACTGCATACCTTTCACTGCATCTGTGACTGCACATTGTATTATACCTGGCAGTCAGTGCATACTTTCACTTGAATGGATGACAGACTTGCCCCTATAACAGATTCTCGTTACAGGTAGTAAAGTCGATCAGTGTCATATACAGCAGGTCCTAGAAAGTCCTCCTGTATTGTTATTTTTCGTCACTACCTCGGGACGTGCATGCCATGCCTGCTGCCTTCCTTGGATGTGTGGTAGCCATTCCTGCTCCTTTGCCCACATCGTGCCTGCTGCCTTCCTTGGATGTGTGGTGGTCGTAGCCGTTTCTTAGGCTCCCACTCCGGACCAGAATCGAATCAAAATTGCCCGGCCATTACCCGTGGTCACCATGCTACTGAGAAAGTACCATTGAAAGTTTCACATAGTTGATTGAATGGCAGATTTGCCCTCCATAACAGATTCTCGTTAAAGAGACTCTGTAACATTAAAAACATCCCCTGGGGGGTACTCACCTCGGGTGGGGGAAGCCTCCGGATCCTAATGAGGCTTCCCACGCCGTCCTCTGTCCCACGGGGGTCTCTCCGCAGCCCTCCGAACAGCCGGCGACTGTGCCGACTGTCATTTCAATATTTACCTTTGCTGGCTCCAGCGGGGGCGCTGTGGCGGCTTTCCATTCCGAACTACACGGAAATACCCGATCTCATTCGGGTCCGCTCTACTGCGCAGGCGCAGGAGACTTGCGCCTGCGCAGTAGAGCGGACCCGACGGCGATCGGGTATTTCCGTGTAGTTCGGAATGGAAAGCCGTCAGAGCGCCTGCGCAGGAGCCAGGAAGGTAAATAATGACGTCACCGCTGCCCGGACTCCACGGAGGGCTGCAGCGAGACCCCTGACGGATGGAGGACGGCGTGGGAAGCCTCATTAGGATCCGGAGGCTTCCCCCACCCGAGGTGAGTACCCCCCAGGGGATATTTTTATGTTACAGTTCCTCTTTAAAGGCAAGTCATGACATCTCTGGCACACAGCGCTGGGTCAAGGGTCCATCTGACCACAGATGCCTGGTGGCAAAGCACGGTCAGGGCAGGTACATTACTTATACAGCAAATGGGTCCTTACTTGAATGTGTGGTGGTGGTAGCCGGTTCTCACTCTCCCACTCTGGACCGGAATCGAACCCTGATTCCCCGGCCATTACCAGTGGTCACTCACAATGGCAGACTCCATAACAGATTCTCGTTACAGGTACTGAACAGCCAGCAGAAAATGTAATTTAAAAAAAATAGATGCAAGCTTTAACAATGGTAGAGAAAGAACCATCAAAAGTTAATAAGGCAGTCAGACATTACCTGATATCACTGAGGAAGAGCAATCTCGCCATGCTGCGCACCAGTCCAGCACGGCCGTCACTACACAAACAGCTGTTTGCGGTGCGTTACACATTGAGTTTGGTGTGTCAGTGTGAAGCAGTACTCTAATTACACTCCCTGATTGATTTATACACATGCAAGATGTTTTAAAGCACTTTAGGCCTGCAATTTAGCATTCAATGTGATTTCTGCCCTTAAAACACTGCTTTGTGTCAAATCCAGATTTTCCTCAAGACTTTTGCCATCTATCCCACTCCGCCATGCCCCCCTCCAGGTGTTAGACCCCTTGAAACATCTTTTCCATTACTTTTGTGGCCAGCATAAGTGTTTCTATTGTTCAAAGTTCTCCTCCCATTGAAGTCTATTGCAGTTCGCGAAAGTTTGCGGAAGTTCGCGAACCCGGTTCGCGAACCGAAAATCTGAGGTTCGGGCCATCTCTATCCACCAATAGTGCTTCAGCACATTACAAGTGCCCACCACTTGGGATATCTCTATGCTTCTCCACACCATCATTGTAACAACTGTATATCCTCCAATCCAACAGTCAGAGTACGCATAAGAAAGAAGGTAATGAACAATCTAAGTGCAGTTTCCTCTATTAAGCAACGTTTTTTTTTTTTATGTAATTTTTATTTTCAGTAAAGTGAATCATATCAATACAACTTTGTCATTTCTCACATGGGCTCGATTCACAAAGCGGTGCAAAGTGTTAGCACCATGGTGAAAAGGCCCTTATCACGCCTAAAGTCACTTTAGGCATGATAAGAAGAAACTCGCGCGAAGTTGCCGCGCGTACGCGCGTACGCGCGTACGCGCGTAAGTGCGCGCGCAACACCCGACGGTTCGCGCGAAGCTCCCATTAAACCCTATGGGACTTTGCGCGCGCTCTGAGCAGGAAAAATCGGTGATAACTCAGTGGTGAAAAGGTCATCACGCCTAAAGTCTTTTAGGCGTGATAACTGGGTTATCACCGCTTTGTGAATCGAGGCCATAATAGTGTGGATACACATCATATTCATAACACTTAAGTATTCTTTAGAGTGTACATAGCATAGATAATTCTCGCTATCGGTACGAGTGAGACTAGAGAAAGACAAAAAGTAAAGAGCATAATAGAAACTAGAACATTTTAGAACCAAACAAAACAGTTCTCAGGTACCGCATATTGGGCCTGATTCACAAAGCGGTGCTAACAGTTAGCACCCTGGTGAAAAGCCCTTTATCATGCCTAAACTCAGTTTAGGCATGATAAGTTTAGGTGTGATAAGTTTAGGTGTGATAAGTTTAGGCATAATAAGTTTAGGTGTGATAAGTTTAGGTGTGATAAGTTTAAGCGCCAACTGCGTTAGCACCGCAGTGCACAGCTGATCAAAAGTTTTACGCTAGCAAAGACTGGTGCACTTCGTATAAAGTTTAATGGCGCTGCTTTGCGTGCGGGACTTTGCAAGCGATCTAAACTTATCTAAACTTAGCATGCCTAAACTTATCACACCTAAACTTATCATGCCTAAACTTATCACACCTAAACTGGCTTTTCACCAGAGTGGTGCAATGGTTATCACGCCTAAAGTCTCTAACTGGGCTAGCACCGCTTTGTGAATCAAGCCCATAGTGTTGCTACTTTAAACAGCATTGTAGATATGTGTTAAGGACATAGTCCTCTCAGTTGAGAATATCACTTAGAACCCTTATTAGTCCGTCCCCTCATTCACAATAGAAAGATATCTTTCAGTTGTTTGGAAGAGGATCCATGGCATCCAGACCTTTTTGTATTTGTCAAATTTATCTCTGGCCATCAAAATAGATTCTTCTGCTTCTTGAATTCTATGGATTCTAGAGAGCCAGTCTTTAATAGTGGGGATCCTCGTGGTCCTCCAGTATGTTGGAATAAGGCTCTTAGCTGCATTTAGTAAGAATGGGGTGACCGTGGCTTTATATTTTTTTATAGATGTTGGGTAAAGGTGAAACAATAGGTGCCATGGATTATCCTCCAAGTCCCATCCCACCACCTCCTTGACTATTTCCCTTACTGCATCCCAATACGGATGCAACAAGGGGCAATTCCAGAAAATATGCAGAATTGAGCCATGCTCTCCACAGCCCCTCCAGCAATTGGGACTCTGGCCCTCATATATCTTAGCAAGAAGAGAGGGTGTCCTGTACCATCGCACTAATAGCTTATAGCACCCTTCTTGAATATGTGAGCTTATTGAGGCAGAATGAGCCATAGCCAGAGCTCTACTTGTTTGTGGGTCTGATAATGTGTGCCCCGTATCTCTCTCCCATTTTCCCAGAAAATCTGCCTTAGTATCTCCTTTGAGATCCAAAAGAGCTTGGTATAAGTAGGAAGTTAGATGCGGGGGTTTCGCCTCTTGTATGAAAAGCTTTTCCCAGGGGGTCATGTCTACTATTGCTCTTACCCCTCTGAGAGAGCCTAACCAGTGTGTAAGTTGGTTCAATTTCTAGTGGTCCATGGGGAATGACCCATACTCCTGTCGGAGAGCTGCGATAGGTTTAATTTTATTTCCTGACATTAGGTGTCCTATTGTTAATAGTCTATTGCCTTTCCAGGTACCGAAGGAGTTCCTTTCCAGGCCTGGTTGGAAGTGCGGGAAGCCCTCAACTGAGGTTAGGGGTGAAACTCCTGGTGCCCATTTATCTTTAGATTCAAATCTATCCCATACCCTTAGGGTGTGTTTAGTCCAAGGTGGCGTGGAGGCTGATAGGCCCCTTAACTTAGAGTTAACCCAAATCGCTCCAGCCAGGTCTCTGCCTGCTAGTGATTTTTCCACTTTAACCCATCCTTTCTGCGTCTCATTGTGCTGCCAGTCTAGGATTCTATTCATGGCAAGGGCCTTGTAATATAATTTCAGATCTGGTAAGCCCAGACCCCCTTTTTCCTTGGATCGAATCATGATATTGTATGATAGTCTAGGTCTCTTCCCTTTCCAGACAAATCTAATTAATAGGGATTTAATTTTTGTAAAGAAAAGTTTTGGGAGAGAGATAGGGAGCATTGACATCGGGAAGAGCAGTCTGGGTAGGATGTTCATTTTTATTATGCTGATACGGCCTAGCCAAGTAAATCCTCTTCCGTTCCACCTCTCCAAATCTTTACCAATTATGTCCAGTAAAGGTAGGAAATTTCTTATGTATATCTCATGAAGGTTAGACGGCAGGTCTATGCCCAAGTATCTTATGGCTTGCTCTCTGTAGGTAAAAGGAAAAGTGGTCCTAAGATTATTTAGGTCTGATATATTTAGTCCCACATTTATATATTCCGATTTGGTCATGTTTATTTTAAAATTAGAGATTTCCCCATATTCCCTAAATTCCTGAATGATTTTAGGTAGTGAAATGAGTGGGTCTGTAACATATAGAAGGATGTCATCAGCAAATGCTGATAGTTTACAGTTTTGGGACCCAATATTTACTCCTTGAATAGCTTGGTTTAAGCGTATACTTCTTAGCAGGGGCTCCAGAGTCAGAACGAATAGGAGCGGGGATAGGGGGCAGCCCTGCCTTGTGCCATTAGCCAGTTGAAAGCCTTCTGATAAAACTCTGTTTGCTCTTATTTTAGCTGAGGGATTGCTGTATAGGATATTGATCCAGGACTTCATACAAGGTCCTAGGCCAATATGTTCAATCACTTCTCGGATCAGGCCCCAGTCCACCCTGTCAAAAGCCTTCTCTGCGTCAGTTGATAATAGGATTAGTGGTAGGTGCTTAAGTTGGGCCCAGTGGACAACGTTTAGGGCCTTGGCCGCGTTATCCCTGGCTTCTCTCCCCACAACAAAGCCTGTTTGATCAGGGTGAACTAGGGCCGGCAACCCTTCTTTGATTCGATTGGCTAGTATCTTAGAGAAGAGTTTTATATCTAAATTAATGAGCGATATGGGTCTGTAGCTCTGACACAAGGCAGGGTCCTTCCCTTCTTTGGGGATCACCACTATATGTGCTTCCATACTTTGGGTTGGGAACCTTCCTCCCTCCCTTAGACTGTTCAGGGCCTCTGTCAGTGGTTCTAATAGATGTTTAGCGTATAATGTATAGTACTTTTTAGTAAAGCCATCCGGGCCTGGTGACTTACCATTAGGGGTATCTTTTAAGACCCCCTTCAATTCTTGGATCGTAATTGCTTGTTCTAATTCTGTACACCATTCTTCAGACCACTTGGGCATCTGGACTCTCTGTAGATAATCTTTTATTTTTTGTTTGCATGTGTCCACTCTATCTATGGGGTGATCTTTTTGGATGTTATAGAGAGCCTCGTAGTACTTTCTGAATAGACCTGCTATCTTCCCCGCCTGAAATTCCATATTCCCCCCTTGATCTTTAAGTTTATGTATATAATTCAGTTCTCTCTTCCTCCTTATGCTATTTGCCAGTAGCCTGCCACATTTATTGCTATATTCATACATATTGTTAAACCAAATTTTTTGCCTTTGTTTAGTTTTATTGTCTAGTATTCGCATCAGAGCCTTCCTTTCCTCCATTAGGGCCTTCCCAATCTCCACACTAGTACTTGATTTGTGGGCTTGTTCCAGAGAATTGATTCTATCTAGAGTTAGAAGCATCCTCCCCTGTTCCTCTTTTTTCATTCTTGCCCCTTGTGAAATCAATTCGCCTCTGACTACCGCCTTGTGTGCTTCCCAGATAATACATTTAGAAACTTCTGCTGATGAATTTTCTCTAAAATAGTTTACCATGGTTTTTTCCACTTTCTGGGAAGCTTCCAAGTCATCTAATAGGTTTTCATTTAATCTCCAGTGAGTTCCCCTTGTGTCTTTAGTTCCTATCTCAAGATCAATCCATACCGCAGCATGGTCGGATATAGTGATATTCTCTATTCTTGCTTGTTTTACTTTGTATAAATAGTACTGATCCACCCATATAGAATCAATTCTCGTGTAAACTCTATGGATCTGGGAGTAGTAAGAAAAATCTCTATCTAGAGGGTGGAGATATCTCCAGCAATCAATTAGGTGGTTAGTTTTCATCAGTTGGGTAAATTCTTTTACAGTTTTGTGAGGAAGGGTAGAAAGGCCCGTGGAGGAGTCTCTCCCTGGACTGCATAATATATTCATGTCCCCCCCCGCATACCAAAATCCCTTCAGCAAAAGCTTTAATTTTTTTGAGGAGCATCTTAAAGAAAGGGACCTGGTGGGTGTTAGGGGCGTATATGTTGAGAAAGGTGAGTCTTTCATTCCCTAGCTGAGCCTTTACTGCTATATATCTTCCCATCTCATCTTTATCAGTTGCCAGCACCTGTAGTGGTATCTCCTTGGCTATGGCAATCGCTACTCCTTTTGCCCTCCTAATAGGGGAGTTGCTGAAAAACCATTGGGAGAATCTATGTTTTGGGAGTCGTGGGATACATCCATCTTTGAAATATGTCTCCTGTAGGAAGAGGATTTGAGGCTGAAGACGTTTAATTTCCGTCCACAGTCTCCCCCTCTTACACGGGGAACATAAGCCTCAGACATTATATGTCAAAACTCTTACTTTGTTCAAAACCGACATTTCAATAAAATTACCTGAGAGGATCTGCGGTACCTGAGATAAAGAAATATTAACAAACAGAACATAATCAAAAATAACAAGCCTTGAAGTAGGCTTAGTAAACCTCTAGCAAAGTTTTTGCTGACATGTGTACTTGCAGCAGACTTTCCCCTATTAAGGGGATCCCTAATGGGGGTAGATTTCCTGAGTAGAAATGTCATTCAGGACACCATTGCAGCGTCTCCCCCGGGCTGGCTGAGAATGTTGTGTGGTCCCTCATGTGAGGGCACCATCTAGCTGTAAGTCTATCCCTATATTTTTCGGAAAAGTTCCTCAGACAAGATATGTTAAGATACTTACAGACCTGAGGCCCATATTAGGTGCTAGCTCAGCATACGAAAAGATCCTTAAAGTGCTCAGGTCTATCAGTCTCTGAGGGGTCCCAGGACCAGAGTGTCTCGGAAGTTCGTCAAGAAGAAGCATATAATAAGTAAGAACATCTAATAAAAAAAAAAAGAGGAGCAGTTACTCCATAACCTTTGCTTAGCATCTATGCTGGTGATCCCTCCTGAGATGAAGCCGTGGGCCTTCTCTTTCTTCTGGGTTCTTTAGTTTGCCATCTC
Source organism: Hyperolius riggenbachi (assembly GCF_040937935.1). Lineage (NCBI taxonomy): Eukaryota > Metazoa > Chordata > Amphibia > Anura > Hyperoliidae > Hyperolius > Hyperolius riggenbachi. The sequence continues at coordinate 136,007,426 of NC_090649.1, forward strand.
TCTCTTTGTAATAGCGGGTTAGTTTCCTGTGGGATTCTCCAGTCAGTGAAATCTGTAGAAGGGAGATCCAGGTCATCTATAAACTGTTTCAGGTCGTCTTTAGTGCGTAGGGTTGCAGTTATTCCGTCTACTGTGGCTATTAAGGCAAAGGGGTATCCCCATTTATATAACCCTCCTTTTTTCTTTATGGCTTCTAGTAGGAGTTTCACTGACCTGCGTTGGAGGAGTGTGCGCCATGAGAGATCCGGGTACAGTGTGATACGTGCCCCATCGAATTCAAGATAGTCTCTGTCTCTCATGGTGCGCAGTAGCTGTTCCACATCAGTAAACTTAGTAGGCGACAGATAACATCCCTCGGGCGGTTAATGTCCGGCTTCTTGGCGGTAAGTGCTCTATGAACTCTTTCTATGTCCATAGGGGACTGGGCAGGTCTTTCCAGGATCAGGTTAAAGATATCCGTTACAGTCACTCTAAGATCCTCGGATCTGGTGGCCTCCGGGAGTCCCTTAATTCTAATATTCTGTCTGCGGGAGCGGTTCTCTTGGTCATCTAGTTGAGAGATTAGTGTCTCAATCTGTTTGTCTTGTCTGGTGATCTTACCCTGCATGGCCGCCATCTTAGAGTCTGCGCCATCATTTCTTTCTTCTAGGTTAACCACTCGATGGCCAATGGCAGTGATGTCTCTGTGAATTTCGTCTATCTCTCTCCGAAAGGACTGTTCAATGCGGCTAGCAAAGGACTCCAGGTCCGATTTCGTGGGTAAGTTATTTATTTGTGCTCTTAAGTCCGCCACTGCCCTCATGGTCTGGCGCTGGCTAGGCCCCGCTGTTTCCCGCTCTCCCTCTACATGGTAGGATGGCGAAGGGGTTCCCTCTTCATGTACGCTTACCGGAGATGTAGATTGTGAGGATGCCCCCGACCCTTTGGGTGATTTAGGAGATGTAGCCTTTGGCGGCGTGTTCTCATCCGCTCTCGCTTTGTTGCTCTCCGTGGGTGTCGGCGCCATCTTAGAGAGCATGTCAGGGTCCGCGTTCATATCCCGGAGGTATTTTTGGATGCCCTGGCTTTGGTTGTCTTCTTTTTGTTGCTTCTTCTTACTGCTTCTGGTGGCCCGGGTCCCCCCAGGCATAGTGTGTCACTGGGGACCGGTATTTACAGCTCTATAGCAGGGATTTCTTCTATAGCCGCCGGGAGCTCTGCAAAGTGCGTCTTACTCCGACATTAGTTGGCCACGCCCCCCTATTAAGCAACGTTTAATCTTTTTCATATGCTGTACAAGCTAGTACAATTTACGAAGTGCCTGTGCAGCCAAATTAGTAAATACAATGAAATACCTCACATTGAGGATCCTTATTACAGCAAGTCTTCAAGTTAAACCAACATTATATGTATAGTAGGCAGCAGCGATATCTTCTTCTGACCCTACTGGTTTCGCATTTGTTTCATCAGGGGTGCCAATCTTAATCGTGCCATGGGATGGGATGCATAGTAGCGTGCTCAGCCTTGAAGTACATAGTGCCAAACGCAATGCAAAGGAAGAGGCGGCACAGGAACAGTTGGTGTTCCGGAAACAACCACCTATCTAAACCCCACTACTGTTTCGGTTTGTGCACTGATGTTTATATGTTGCCATCCACATTTCGGAATACATTCTAATGACACTGTCTGTCGCTGTGCCTCCTCTTTCAGTGCATCACAGTACTATTAACCCTTGCAATGATAAAAAATATATAAACAAATGGTAGTACAGGCAAGTTTGTCATCTTGCCTCATGTCACTTTAGGTACAGCATTATTTGGGTGCAGTCCTTGGTAACGGAAGGTCACCCAGTGAGAAAGTCAAGCCAAAATCCGAGCACATACCTGGCTAGTGGCTACAGCTTTTGATGTGGAAGAAGTTGATGTGGAGAAAGCAGTAAAGGGTGAGGACCTAGAGGACCCCTTTACCGGCTCATATTAACAGGATCAGATTTACTCAGTGGAGGTTCAACCAGATATGGCAGTTTGGATTTACCGATCTGCCTAATGCCAATAATAATATTCCTGCCACAAATGTTACTATGTCTGTATTAGCGACACACCAAAATAAACTCTGTGTGTGTGTGTTTTAAATACAATTAATTTTCATTTTGCACATTGAAATAGAGGCTGAAGTGAAGTGATTGTCCCACTGCTACGCCGGATCTAAGCTCAAGGTGAGATTTTTCTTCTTTCAAATTGATTTTACTGGCAGAGATTTGGGCAGCCGGTAGTCACACAGTCAAAGCATTAAATTGCCACCTTTTCTGGAAAGAAATACCTGGCATCTTAGTGATTGCACACTATTATTATTATTGGCCTGAAGTAAAACTTTTACTGGGAAGCATCAATCCTAGAGTGATTAAAATGTATTTATTATGGCTGTGTGCATTTATATTCCCAAGACCACATTAAAGGGACATTATAGCGAAGGAAATATGTATGGATGAAAAGAAAGCAAGAACGCACTCTGGGGTGTGCCTGCCATTAGGCACCCGAGAAGCGAGAACCTCAGCTCAACTTCAGTCTCATTAGAGCATGACCAAGTATAGAATAACGCTTGCATGAAAATATGGCAACGCAGTTGTTCTTAAAGCCGTTTGCCTAAGAGTACAATACACCATATTTCTGTGCATTTGATGTTAGGATCTTCCAGTGTCTCCCATGCCGTGTGTCTGTTGTGCCGCATGTTTTTAAGTGTCCATCTCTGCTTCTTTGTGGCGTATTCTTGCTTTTTGACATGGACTTATATGCTATAAGCTATCCATGTAGGGTTTTTTTTTTAATGATTTTTATAGGGACCAAGAATACCTAGGTGAGAAGTAGAGAGGCACCGTGATATTGTAAGAAGGATGAAAGTATATAGGGCAGCATGGTGGTGTAGTGGGCAGCATGGTGGTGTAGTGGGCAGCATAGTGGCGTAGTGGGTATCGCTCTCGCCTTGCAACGCTGGGTCCCCAGTTTGAATCCCAGCCAGGTCAAGATCAAGGAGTTTGTATGTTCTCCCAGTGTCTGTGTGGATTTCCACCCACATCCCAAAAACGTACCGATAAGTTAATTGGCTGCCCCTAAATTGGCCCTAGACTACAATACATACACTTCACAATACATACATAGACATATGACTATGGTAGGGACTAGATTGTGAGCCACACTGAAGGACAGTTAGTGACAAGACAATATACTCTGTACAGTGCTGTGTAATATGTTGCAGCTATGTAAATAATTTGGTATATACTCACAAAGGTGGTTTGCAGTTCCTACTCACCATATAGGTCTGCAGGGAATTAACCATCCCTTCTCGGTACTACATGTCCTTCCGGATACGGGACGGTCGCTCTCCTGTAGTACGGTAAACTTTCCAGAACAACTGCAAAGCTATTTCCTCCAAATGAGGTCTGACTGGCAATGGGTAGGATGGAGGGGGCCTCTGTGTAGTCTATGTTAGTGTTTCTTTTAAAAAGAATAAATAAAAAAGAAAGAGGTAATCACTTACCTCTGCAGATAATATAGACACCAGTACAGCTGGAAGAAAGTTTATTCATAAAACAACAAAAAAATCTGACAACGCATTTCACGGGTCATGGCCCGCTCCCTCAGGTCAATACAACATGCCTTAATAGCATAGGGGATAGAGTGTAGGGGGATAATGTTTTAAAAGAAACACTAAAATAGAATACACAGAGGGCGCCTCCATTCCACCCAATAATCTATCCATGTTCCAGGGCTTGAAACATGATGGTTAATTAGGCTTGTGTTACCCTTACTAGTACTACTAAATGAAAGATGGAGCCTACATTTTATACTTACTGAAGGCAACAAATAAGAAACCATGACTGAAGGGCCAGGCTTAGCATTAGACACACCATGCATGAGCATACTGGCACCAGTGTGCTGCCAGGTCACTGCCACGAGTTTGCGAACCCACGCTTACCATCCTGGAGCCGTCTACATCGCCAGAACACAGCGAGCTAAATGGGTGAGCTGAATGGTAGTGCTCATCCAGCATGCCAATCCAGCTCTCTATGTCCCCTAAGCAGTGACCAGCACTTTGTCACTTAACAGTCAGCCTACTGGGCCAATCAAAGTGCAGCAATATCATTCTTTGAAGCCACTGGGGCTCCGGGCGGGTTCAGTGGAGTGCTCGTTAAGTTTAACAAAGCTTTTGTTAAACTATCAGAGCTGAGCGTAATTTAGCAGCGCACGCAATGACTGCATGCATAGCGTGCACTGAGATTTGTTACCTCTCGCTGCTGTTATTAATGAATCAACCCATAAGAGAGCTAGATGATAGGGAGGGCTGGCTGCGCAGTCCCAAGCAGACAGTCTATCCAACTTTCTATGGTCTCTCGGTGGGCTGGTTACTGGCAAGGGAGCGTAGAGAGATTGATGGGTGGGCTTGTACACTGAAGAAAAGTTCACAGGACCTATCACACCACAGGATGTACAGTATGGCACGCTCTGCATCTTAGGTACAGGAGCAGGCCCCCCTGGCCCCACGGGCCCCCCACGATGGGGCGGATAGCTCATATGTAATTTTTATCCCATAAGGCTAAAAAATATCTGATCACGTTATAAAATATCAAAAGTGTCACAATTAGATGTCACAATAATGAAATAATGATATAGTTATGATGAACATACATATATAACAGTGAAACACATAAAGCAATGCCTGGGAGCCTGCGCACAAGTGCATGCATGCACACGCATAGGGTTGAGCCGAAATTTCGCGTTACTATAATTACGCATGCGAAATTTGCTATTACGATGCGAAATTATGGTAGCGTAATTGCCATTAAAATCGTAATTGAAAATACCGTAAGCCTAATTTTCAACGCGTAATTTCGCATTTCGTTCATAACGTAATTTCGCGTTAAACCACAACGTAATTTTGCGTTAAACCATACCGTAATTTCGCATTTCTTCGTAATTTCACGAATTTCGTAATTACTTGTTAGCTATAAAAAATTACTTGTTCGCATTAGCCAATCAGAAGCGAATCAGCGGTAGTCAGACGAACGCTAACAAATTTTTGCATATAAACGCTTTTTCGCATTAAATAATGTAAAAACTAAGCATGCGCAGTTCAAGGGTGTAAACTACGCTTACAAACGTTTGCATGCAAGGCGATACCCACTGTAATACGAAAATTACGCGAAAATTACGCTTACGCAGAATTTCGCGAAATCCTTCTTCATTACGATTATGTACTTACGGCCATAATCGAAATTACACTAATTACGCGAAATTTCACGAAATCGTAATTAAGTCATTACACTCATCCCTACACACGCAGTCCCAATTGCAAGCTTGGGTATGCACACAGAGCTATACACAGGGGTACATACAAGAAAACATAATATAAAATCTATCATAACAACAGAGTAACAGAATTAACAGTGGTATATACATATTATTATCATTTTTGATTTATAAAGCACCAACATATTTTGTGGTGCTGTACAAAGTAAGACACTAACATGGGGTACATAATAATACAGACAATGGTATACACCAATATACAAAACACAGAATTGGTACAAAATACAGAATCGATGCAAATTACAGAATTTGTAATTACAGTGACAATAGTACCAAGATCAATAAAATGTATAACAAATTCCAAGACACAAAAGGGTGAGAGAGCCCCGCCCTTGCAAGCTTACAATCTAAAAAAATGGGGGGAGGGGGGGCGGGGAGAGGAGAGAAGTGAGGTAGTATACAATAATCATTCCTAGAGGCAATGTGTTTTTAAGATATCTAATGGGAGAGCCACTTGGATTTAGGTCACAGGGGGCGTACATATTAGTACGCCGTCGGTCAGTTGGGCGCATGCTGAGCTAAATGACGACTCTCCCTGCTGCCGCTTAACTCCCTGGTGGCGTTAAATACTATTTTCCCTCTGAGTCATTGCAACTCGGAGGGAGGTGTAATTCGGGGATCGCCGAAGCACCGAATTACTCTCATGTGCCCTGCACAGCATAGCATTGTTGCTATAGGGCGCCTGGTTTGGCGCCCAGCGCTGAGCACCAAACACCAAAACAACCTGCTTTGCAAAGGGGGAATGGCCTAAGGTAGAGTGTATGTTTGTCAAAAAAGAGTACGTTTTGAGGGGGGCGATTAAAGATATTTAAAGAGAACCCGAGGTGGATCTTCGGGGGGGCAGATGGGACACAGAGCTATGTTCTCTGCCTAATGACATGCCTCTGTGCCCCCAACGGCCACTCTCTGCACCCCACCCACCACCACTGCGCTATAGCTCCCCGAGTTTAGCGACAAAATTTGTGGCTAACTCGGAGGTAAACAGAGGGGAGAGGAATTCCCTGTTTAAAACGCCTGCCAGGGGAGTTCCTACAGGGTTTTCTGAGCTGCCATTGGGAAGCTCTCTCCCCTGGCTGCACCTCCTGCCGCTCCCCCATCTCCCTGCACGCTATAAGGGACAACACAGTCTCTCAGTGCAGCGTCGTGACCCAGTGGTCATGCAAGTGAAAGTGGGCATTGCGGCCCACAGCAGCTGCAGGGAGTGACGGTTTTTGTGGCTACCTGATCTGCTCAGCCCTGTGGATCAGGTAGCCTACTTTTTTTATTTTTTGAGCCCACCTCTGGCTCTCTTTTAGGTTGGAGGGTGACAGATTATTTTATTGTAGAAGGACATTCCAGAGAAGGGGAGAAGCATGTGTGAAATCTTGTGTAATTCTAGAGGAGGACAAAAGAGGGACATGTGCAGATTTAAGAATGCAACCAAGTTGGTATCTGGAAACTAGTTATGTTTAGATGCTGTAGTGGAATAAGAGGAATAAGAGAATACAGTGAAATAGTGCCTGCAAAGCTTGCAGTGAAGGATTGTGGGAGAGGAGGTGAGCGGTCAATGCCAGCAATGGCTGTGGTGAGAAACAACTTAGGTGGCAGTGTGTGGGCATCACTTGCTTATATTAGGCTCTCCATATTTTTGCTACATTCAAGAACTCTGGTAGCCACCAAGACATTTTGAACAGTTTTAATAGGATAGTTTACATTTTCCTGAAGTTTGTCTTCACAATATGAGATAAATCACTTTTCGTAAAGAAATTCCCCCTTTAGCTGAGAAAGTGCTCTGTCTGACCTAGACCTGTCAGTCATTTCAGAGACTTGCCCTCTATTGTAAAGGAGCTTGTACATTTGCTCCTGTCACTCCCAGGGTTTCACGCCATAAAATAGATTGTCAGCTGAAAATTAAGGAAAGAGAAAATATTAGAAAATGGTTTCACTCAAGATTGAGCTGTCAAGTAAAATATAATGTATGTCACGCACTCCCAGCCACATATCTTGAGTTCAACAGGGGACTGACTGCAGTGTCATTCTAGAGCCCCAGAACTCTCTGACCGATCTTCAATACATCATACAGCACTGGGAAATCTCATTGATTTCTACCAGCAGACCTTCAGATTTCAATCTAGCTTCTCAGGCTAGTCAGAACATTTCAATTAAAACATGATTTGTTGTGAAGTTTAAGGATCTGCAAGTGTGCATCTTCAAAGTTAAGCTTCAAATTGCTCAAAGACAGCCACAGTGGTGCTAGTTAGCATGTATATAACCAGTGTGAATAAAAGCGGAGGGGTTGTCCATAGCAACCTCTTACTTCCTGTCATTTTCTTTGTACCAATTACAAAATGAAAGCCACATCCTTAAAATGGGACTATCACCTCTGTCATAGCAAACTGTATTACCCATCAGCTGTTTCCCAGCTCCATAATAACTATAATTATGCAGCCCACTTATATTATTTCAGGTAATATGTTTAATGACAATTCTGTATCATCATGGCCGGCCTAAGGATTCACATCGCCCTGAGCGAAGCCTGATTTTGGTGCCCCCCCCCCTTCATCCTCTTCACATGCACACACACACACACACACACACACACACACACACACACACACACACACACACACACACACACACACACACACACACACACACACACACACACACACACACACACACACACACACACACACACACACACACACACAAACACACACACACACACACACACACACACAAAACACACACACACACACACAAAACACACACACACACACACACACACACACACACACACACACACACACACACACACACACACACACACACACACACACACATGCAATTCACCTGTTTTTCTAGGAAAGTGTTTCCCAACCTTTTTAAAGTTTGACACGTCACGCCAAATGCTCAGATCTCTTTGACACACAGGGCCGGATTTGTACTTTTTGCCACCTAAGGCCCACTATCACCAGCCTCCCCTGAAAAAAGTATCCAGAGTAAGACACACATGCGTGAGCACACGCCTTATAATTCCAGCAAGAGCAGCTGGGTTGCCCAGTGTAGGCACAAACAGGAAAAGCTTACCCTCAGCTCAACTGCTTTCAATTCATGCACCAGGGAGTCAACCAGTTCACACCTGGATCCTCATTAGGTGTGTATGTGGACTGCAACAAAAGAAAGATGGCTGGGTCTCCACCTGGATTTGAGCAAAATGCTGGGTTTTATTGCACCATAGTTACAAAAACCAACACACTTGTTGGTTTTTGTAACTATGGTGCAATAAAACACAGCATTTTGCCCAGTGTAGGTAGCCAAATGCGCTCAGTATATATAGCCAGATCGCTCTCCTTTCAGTATAGGTAGCCAGAGATGTCCCCCCTCCGTAAAGTTAGCCAGATGCCTCACCTCCTTTAAAGAGGAACTTCAGCCTAAATAAACATACTGTCATTAAGTTACATTAGTTATGTTAATTAAAATAGATAGGTAGTATAATCTCTTACCCACCCTGTTTTAAAAGAACAGGCAGATGTTCGTGACTTCATGAGGGCAGCCATCTTTTTGGTGGAAAGGAGGTGACAGAGAGCATGAGACACAGTTCCAACTGTCCTGTGTCCTGATCACACTTCCCAGTTGCTAGACAACGAGAACAACAACATCAGAAATCCCATCATGCTTTGCACAGCATCAGGGGAAAAAAGCCTGGGCAGTTTTCTTTGATGGGGCGGGGCTTAGCTAAAAATGCAGCTAAAAATGAGACTGGTAAGAAAAACAAAGTACTGATGCTGTGAAACTGTTAAAGAAACACCAAGCCTTTTCAGTGCTGCTGAGTAGATTTTTTAGTCTGGAGGATCACTTTAAGTATAGGTAGCCAGATGTTAGTGCAGTAAATAGATGAAAGTGTATCAAGCTGGAGCCCATCCATTATAGGTAGCCAGATGTTCCCCTACAGTATAAGTAGAACATGCCTCCCCTTCAGTATAGGTAACTCCCATTCTGGGCTCTCTTTAGCCAGATGACACTGCCCTTCTCAGTATAGATAGATAGATAGATAGATAGATAGATAGATAGATAGATAGATAGATGATGGATGGAGGGATGAATAAATAGAGAGCAAGGGATGGGAGACAGTGCTATGGAAGATGTTGGCGCTATATAAATAATAATAATAATAATAAAAAAATACCGTATTTTTCGGAATATAAGACGCACTTTTTCTTCCCCAAAAATGAGGGGGAAAAGTGGGTGCGTCTTATTTTCCAAAGATGCTGTAAATGTGGCCCCGGAATATACTTACCGGATCCTGTCGCCGCGATCCTCTCCTCCTCGTCTGGCTCTCTTCATCCCAGGATGTCTTGTCAGTCACTGTGAAGGTCTTCAGAGCCCCAGCTGCCCGCGCTCCTCTTCGCTGCAGTCTTTGTATAGACTGCAGCCTTGCGGTATACATGTGCTGCCGCCGCCATCCTTCCTAGTTACGGCGTCCTCCTCCGATGTCCTCCCTAGTTACAGCTTCCTCCCCGGCGTCCTCCCTAGTTACAGCGTCCTCCCCGACTTCCTCCCTAGTTACAGCGTCCTCCCTCAACGTCCTGCCTAGTTACAGTGCCTCTGAGTCTGACGTCACGCGCACACGTGCGCCGCTGATCAACCAGCAGAGGGCACTGTAACTAGGAAGTACGTCAGAGGAAGATGCTGTAACTAGGGAGGACGTCGGGGAGAACGCTGTAACTAGGGAGGACGTCGGGGGAGGACACCGTAACTAGGAAGGATGGCGGCAGCAGCACATGTATACAGCAAGGCTGCAGTCTATATGAAGACTGCTGCGAAGAGGAGAGCGGGGAGATGGGGCTCTGAAGACCTTCAAAAAGGATGACAGGATGTCCTGGGATGAAGAGACAAGGAGACTGCAGCTGAAGAGGAGCGCAGCAGCTGGGACCCTGAAGACCTGCATCCTGAATGACGGCCACCCTCTGATGAAGAAAGCCAGATAGGGGAGGAGAGGATCGTGGCGACAGGATCAGGTGAGATGTTTAATCAGGGTTTAGCCAGTGTAGTGTATTTGGTAGTGGCAGAAGGGGTTGGTTAGTGTAGTGTAGTAGGCGGTAACAGCAGCAGGGGTTAGTTAGTGAAGTGTAGTGTAGAGTAGTGTAGTGGGGGCAGCAGGGTGAAGTGAAGTGTAGTGTGGTATAGATGGGCAGTTTAGCTTAGATAGTGACAGTTTAGGAAGACAGGGTCCATAAGACACCCCTGCACCATAGACGCACCTAGGATTAATTTATTTTTTTTTCTCTGATTTTTGCCCCCTAAACCTAGGTGCGTCTAATATGCGGTAATAATAATAATATAGGGATGTATAGACATATAGATATATATACATACACAGAGAGGGAGAGAAAGTGAGAGATAGATATAGGGATGGATGGATGGATGGATGAATGGATAGACAGAGGGATGACTAATAATAATATAAGGATGGATGAATAGGGAGAAAGGGATGAACAGACAGACAGATATATATACATAGAGAGAGAGAGAAAGAGAGAGAGAGAGACGCAGATATAGGGATGGACGGATAGAGAGAGAGAGAGAGAGAGAGAGAGAGAGAGAGAGAGAGAGAGAGAGAGAGAGAGAGAGAGAGAGAGAGAGAGAGACTGTAGATAGCTGTTCCTGGCAATCGGAAAAAGACTGCTGCACAAAGTCCAGTCCATTAGGGCTGCATTTCACATACTCTATGGGAAGCCCCCTGAGTGACTCACCTGCCTCTGTGCTAAAGTCCCCCTTGCTCGCAGTTTGCTGTGCTCCCCGGAGCTGGGGCGATGTGCTCCTGTACACACAGACCTGTCGGCTGCATTAAAATAAGTTCCCCTCACTTGTGGCTCCCTCCAATCCCCGGCACTCAGACTGTCAGCCCTGTAGTTCAGCAGTGGGCGGCCCAACAGTATTGATGACAAAGCAAGTAAAGCCGCGCTGTATACTTCAAATACAGGAAGTGCTCATTCAGGAAATAGTGATGTCGTGAACCTCCGATTTTCGGTTCGCAAATCTTCGTGGAAGGTTCGGTTCGCGAACCGCAATAGACTTCAATGGGGAGGCAAACTCTGAAAATAAAAAAAATTATGCTGGCCACAAAAGTGATGGAAAACATGTTTCAAGGGGTCTAACACCTGGAGGGGGGCATGGCGGAGTGGGATACATGCCCAAAGTCCCGGGGAAAAATCTGGATTTGACGCAAAGCAGCGTTTTAAGGGTAGAAATCACATTGAATGCTAAATTGCAGGCCTAAAGTGCTTTCAAACATCTTCCATGTGTATACATCAATCAGGGAGTGTAATTAGAGTACTGCTTCACACTGACTCACCAAACTCACTGTGTAACACACCGCAAACAGCTGTTTGTGTAGTGACGGCCGTGCTGGACTGATGCGCAACATGGCCAGAGTGCAGGCCGTGGCAGTTTTCCAGCCCATATGGTCGCCGGGCTGAGGTAGCTCAATGATAGAACAACAGTGACTGTCCAGCTGATCAAATTTGGTCTGTCCACAATGAAGCAACAACCTTATTATCTTCTTGTATGTAGGTAGGCATAGGTAGGAGTCCCAGCATAGGTAGGTAGGCATAGGTAGGTGTCCCAGTAGTTAGCTAAGCATAGATAGAAGACCCAGTATAGGTAGGTAGGCATAGGTAGGTGTCCCAGTAGTTAGCTAGGCATAGGTAGGAGTCCCAGTATAGGTAGGTAGGCATAGGTAGGAGTCCCAGTATAGGTAGGTAGGCATAGGTAGGTGCCTCAGTAGTTAGCTAGATATAGGTAGGAGACCCAGGGTAGGTAGGCATAGGTAGGTCCCCTAGTATAGGTAGGTAGGTAGGTAGGTGTCCTCGTATAGGTAAGTAGGTGCCCCATAGGTAGGTAGGCATAGGTAGGAGTCCCAGTATATGTAGGTAGGCATAGGTAGGTGCCTCAGTAGTTAGCTAGACATAGGTAGGAGACCCAGTATAGGTAGGTAGGCATAGGTAGGTGTCCCAGTAGTTATCTAGGCATAGGTAGGAGACCCAGTATAGGTAGGCAGGCATAGGTAGGTGTCCCAGTAGTTAGCTAGGCATAGGTAGGAGACCCAGTATAGGTAGGTAGGCATAGGTAGGTGTCCCAGTAGTTAGCTAGGCATAGATAGAAGACCCAGTATAGGTAGGTAGGCATAGGTAGGTGTCCCAGTAGTTAGCTAGGCATAGGTAGGAGTCCCAGTATAGGTAGGTAGGCATAGGTAGGAGTCCCAGTATAGGTAGGTAGGCATAGGTAGGTGCCTCAGTAGTTAGCTAGATATAGGTAGGAGACCCAGGGTAGGTAGGCATAGGTAGGTCCCCTAGTATAGGTAGGTAGGTAGGTAGGTGTCCTCGTATAGGTAAGTAGGTGCCCCAGTAGTTAGGTAGGCATAGGTAGGTGTCCCAGTATAGATAATTAGGCAGGGCCTGGCTGGCGCAGTAATAACAATTACCAAGGTCCAGCTGCAACAGATAGGGCTGTATAATGTCAGTGTCAGTGAGCACTGAGCAACACACAAAAAAAAACACATCAGGAAAAACATTAGCTCTCAAAAGAGCTGTTGAGGGGTGCTATTTTAGCAATAACTATCAGCCAGGAGCAAGCCAAGAGCCTAACTAACCTTTCCCTAGGAGAAAAAATCTGCAGCAGCTCTCCCTAGTCTGTCTATTTGCAGCAGGCACACAAGTGAGTGTCATGGCCAGCGAGCCTGCCTTATATAAGGGGGGGGGGCTCCAGGGCTTAGTGTAGCCTGAATGGCTACAATGTGCCTGCTGACTGTGATGCAGAGGGTGCATTATGGGGTGAATCGAACTCCCGCAAAAGTTTGCCTGGTCCAGGCGAACGTGAACCACCAAAGTTCGCCTGGAACCGTTCGCCGGCGAACCGTTCACTACATCTCTATCAGGAAATTAGCACTTCCAGTATTTGAGGTACACAGCGCCACCACTGAGCTCTCTCTGTCATCACTGCTGCAGATTTGCCCACGGCTGAACTACAAGGCTGACAGTCTGAGTGCCGGGAATCAGAGGGAGCCGCTATGTATGCATGTTTACACTATGTTTAGCTTCTAAGGGCAACAATGGTTGATTTGCATATATTCAGCAGTGATGCATTGGGAGACATCTTGAGCGCACTCCATGCTGAATTATTGCAAATACTTTCTGTTTTAAGAAAGCAAACTTTTGTTTTCCGTGCCTGAAGAAAAAACTTAAAGTTTTGGAAGCTTGGAAGAACACTATGTACAGTTAGTTATTAAAGCTATTACCTGAATCAATGGTTGTTGATTTAATGTCAGCAGATCTGCTCCACCACTAACACTGGTCCAAACCTCATTCACCAAACCCGCTTATGATCCCAAATAATGTCTTTTGTATAAAAACCTTAATCTGTAAGTACTATACTGCTGTTTTCGGGCTGCACAGTATCCTAGCTTTGTGCTTTACACACAGAAGCTCTCTCATGCTTTATCTTAAACATTGTACACACTCTCTAGATGGTTTTCGGCCAAGGCGACCAGTTAGGGCCACCTCTGCTAAGAATCTACTGTCTGTGTAGAGATGAGCGTAATGACCTAATTACGATTTTGCGAAATTTCGCGTAATTAGTGTAATTACGATTATGGCCGTAAGTACATAATCGTAATGAAGAAGGATTTCGCGAAATTTCGCGTAAGCGTAATTTTCGCGTAATTTTCGCATTACAGTCGTATCATGCCGTAATTTCGCATTAAACGCTACCGTAATTTCGCGTTAAACCGTAACGCTCCGTATAATATAAAAAAGCCGCCGACTTTAAGGGTTAATAGCAAAGCCCCCTTCAATGCTAAGAGCCTCAAATTTGGAGAATATATTAAGGGGATCAGGAGGAATAAGAGGAAATTTTTTTTTTTCAAAAAGACCTTATAGTTTTTGAGAAAATCGATGTTAAAGTTTCAAAGGAAAAATGTAAACATTTAAAAACCCGCCGACTTTAACGGTTAATAGCAAAGCCTGCTTAAAGTTTAGGAACACCAAATTCCCAGGGTATATTAAGGGGATCAGTGGGAATAAGAGGAAAAAAATTTTTTTCAAAAAGACCTTATAGTTTTTGAGAAAATCGATTTTTAAGTTTCAAGGGCGAAAATGTCTTTTAAATGCGGAAAATGTCAGTTTTTTTTGCACAGGTAACAATAGTGTATTATTTTCATAGATTCCCCCAAGTGGGAAGAGTTTTACTTACTTCGTTCTGAGTGTGGGAAATATAAAAAAAAAACGACGTGGGGTCCCCCCTCCCAGACCTCTTTAACCCCTTGTCCCCCATGCAGGCTGGGATAGCCAGAATGCGGAGCACCGGCCGCGTGGGGCTCCGCACCCTGACTATACCAGCCCGCATGGTCCATGGATTGGGGGGTCTCGGAAGGGGAGGGTCAGCCAAGCTTTCCCCTCCCCCTCCGAGCCCTTGTCCAATCCAAGGACAAGGGGCTCTTCTCCACCTCCGATGGGCGGTGGAGGTGGAGGCCGCGATTTCCTGGGTGGGGGGTTCATGGTGGAATCTGGGAGTCCCCTTTAAAAAGGGGTCCCCCAGATGCCCACCCCCCTCCCAGGAGAAATGAGTATAGAGGTACTTGTAGTACCCCTTACCCATTTCCTTTAAGAGTTAAAAGTAAATAAACACACAAACACATAGAAAAAGTATTTTAATTGAACAAAAAACATAACCACGAAAAAAGTCCTTTAATATTCTTAATTAACCATTAATACTTACCTGTCCCTTTAAATAAATGATCCCACGCAATATCCTCGGAAATGTTCTATCAGTTACAATGTAACAAAGTTATTACAATATAACAACTTTGTTACATTGTAACTACGCCGCACCCGACGTCACTCACCGCCGCCGCTGCCGCCGCGTCTGCGCTGCAGGACCCGACAGAGCTCTGAGCTATAGCTCAGAGCTCTCGAAAGCATCTTTGTATTTGGGCTCCAAGGAGCCCCATTGGTCCTTAGCAGAC
This sequence comes from Hyperolius riggenbachi, assembly GCF_040937935.1. Taxonomy (NCBI): domain Eukaryota; kingdom Metazoa; phylum Chordata; class Amphibia; order Anura; family Hyperoliidae; genus Hyperolius; species Hyperolius riggenbachi. The sequence goes on from NC_090649.1 coordinate 136,022,771, forward strand.
CAATGGGGTTCCTTCTGATTTGAAGGAACCCCATTGGTCTGCTAAGGACCAATGGGGCTCCTTGGAGCCCAAATACAAAGATGCTTCTCAGAGCTCTGAGCTATATAGCTCAGAGCTCTGTCGGGTCCGTGCAGGACGCTAAGTCCCCGCCGGCTCCGCTGCCCTCCCCGCCTCTCCCACATGTCACCCACATGTCACCCACATGTGGGTGACATGTGGGTGACAGATGTGGGCGGGGTGGACAGCGGGAGCTGCGGGGACTTAGCGTCCTGCACGGACGCGTATGCGGCGGCTGAGCGGCGAGTGGCGTCGGGTGCGGCGTAATTACAATGTAACAAAGTTGTTACATAATAACTTTGTTACATTGTAACTGATAGAACATTTCCGAGGATATTGCGTGGGATCATTTATTTAAAGGGACAGGTAAGTATTAATGGTTAATTAAGAATATTAAAGGACTTTTTTCGTGGTTATGTTTTTTGTTCAATTAAAATACTTTTTCTATGTGTTTGTGTGTTTATTTACTTTTAACTCTTAAAGGAAATGGGTAAGGGGTACTACAAGTACCTCTATACTCATTTCTCCTGGGAGGGGGGTGGGCATCTGGGGGACCCCTTTTTAAAGGGGACTCCCAGATTCCACCATGAACCCCCCACCCAGGAAATCGCGGCCTCCACCTCCACCGCCCATCGGAGGTGGAGAAGAGCCCCTTGTCCTTGGATTGGACAAGGGCTCGGAGGGGGAGGGGAAAGCTTGGCTGCCCCTCCCCTTCCGAGACCCCCCAATCCATGGACCATGCGGGCTGGTATAGTCAGGGTGCGGAGCCCCACGCGGCCGGTGCTCCGCATTCTGGCTATCCCAGCCTGCATGGGGGACAAGGGGTTAAAGAGGTCTGGGAGGGGGGACCCCACGTCGTTTTTTTTTTATATTTCCCACACTCAGAACGAAGTAAGTAAAACTCTTCCCACTTGGGGGAATCTATGAAAATAATACACTATTGTTACCTGTGCAAAAAAAACTGACATTTTCCGCATTTAAAAGACATTTTCGCCCTTGAAACTTAAAAATCGATTTTCTCAAAAACTATAAGGTCTTTTTGAAAAAAATTTTTTTCCTCTTATTCCCACTGATCCCCTTAATATACCCTGGGAATTTGGTGTTCCTAAACTTTAAGCAGGCTTTGCTATTAACCGTTAAAGTCGGCGGGTTTTTAAATGTTTACATTTTTCCTTTGAAACTTTAACATCGATTTTCTCAAAAACTATAAGGTCTTTTTGAAAAAAAAATTTTTCCTCTTATTCCTCCTGATCTCCTTAATATATTCTCCAAATTTGAGGCTCTTAGCATTTAAGGGGGCTTTGCTATTAACCCTTAAAGTCGGCGGCTTTTTTATATTATACGGAGCGTTACGGTTTAACGCGAAATTACGGTAGCGTTTAATGCGAAATTACGGCATGAACGAAACGCGAAATTTCGCGTTGAAAATTACGCTTACGGTATTTTCAATTACGATTTTAATGGCAATTTCGCTACGCTAATTTCGCATCGTAATCGCAAATTTCGCATGCGTAATTATAGTAATGCGAAATTACGAAAATTTCAGCTCAACTCTATGTCTGTGCAGTGGCCCCCAAGCCCCTTTGACAAGAGATCAGACTGGTGGATCGATTTGGCGATTTGGCAGAGCACAGGCTGTGGGCATTGGTCTTCTTCTTATCTCACCTGCTCCGTGCCTCTTCATCTTGCACCATATCATTGGCCCTTCAGTTCTCACCCTTCCATAGCCAGCAGCCTGCAGGCTATAGCAACGAACGAGTTTATACAGAACTCTTCCTGAGCTGTCGCCTGAGTCCTGATGCCTGTGGGCGACAGTCCTCGTATGTTTGTAGGAGACAGTAATCTCAGAGCCTGAAGTGTTCAGTGGACAACTCAGGGGCCCAAATGCAATTCACTTTTCCTCCTATGTTTCCTCTTAGGTGATAATTCTTTATCTTCTCTTTAAAATAACGTTTCAGTATTTCGCAATCAAAATGGACCAAAAGTAGTAAAAAAAAAAGTACCATCAAAATTATTTTGTATGTTTTCTTGCTTGCTGGGGGGTTCAAAAAGCATTTAATTGACATTGGACTTGATTCACAAAGGCGTGATAAATGCTATCACAGCCATGATATGAGCTTCACGCGAGTTTTGCTGCGCAAAATTATTGAGACCGCGCGCTAACGTAAAGTTTAGCATGTTAGTGCGCGATCACAATAATTTGAAGCACGAAAACACGACAAAACTCGCGCGAAACTCATATCACGGCTGTGATAAGCATTTATCCCAGCTATGTGAATCAAGCCCATTGTGTGAAAATATCAACTTGGAGAAAAAGTGAATTGCTTAAGGGCCCAGAAATGATAAAGCCTTTTGGGAGAAAATGAAACTAAGTCCATTAACCCCCACAGTCATTTTCATATAGGAGTGGATGCTAATAATGTTTCTTACATAATAATGTAATATTTCATTCAATTTTTAAGTACTACACTGCTGAGTCAGAGGCTACCCAGATCCTCCTCCAGTCCCCCATCCCAGTGCAGAATCCCTCTATAACTATTCAACACAATTTGTCAAGTAGATTTATTCTGGTCACAGTCATGGGCATCCGGTCGGGGCATGCACAAGTAAAGTTTAAGCTTACCCAATAGAACAAAGTGTTTGTTCTACTGGGGATGTGAGGACCTTAATCATGCATGCCCAGTCTGGGTGTGCTCATCCATGGCAGGGAGTGTGGCCAGAAGAAAAACGAGCTCCTGTACTGTAACAGTAGGGTCTCTCTATGTTCAGGAAGCCTCTCAACCATGCAGAGGCTTCCAACTATAGAACTGACGTAAAAATGTTACTTCCTTCCCCTTTCCCACTTCAGGTTTGCTTTCAAATATTCACATTGTCATTGTATAAGTGCGTTATATTCAGTTCACTCAAAAAGTCCACCACTTAGTAAAATTAGTCCTCTTCTACTTAAAAAAGTGTGCACACAGAAGCTCTCTGCTGTGTGTGCTTTAGCCCTATCATCTTCACAACTAAAGCTGTTTAGCCTCCAGAGCTGAGTGAAAGTAAGTTTATCAAGGGCATAACTAGAGGGGAGCATCCCCTGTAATTGCTGGGGCCCCAAGCTGTTGGGGGCCACAACTACTGACCTTCCCTCCCTCGGATCAGGTGTTTTTGTGGCTAAACTTGTGATGGGTATATGAAGATCATGATGTCCACATTCATTTCATGACCCTTGTAAGATGGGCTCCAGGGCCATGAAAGTCACCAAGAGGAAGCAAGGAAAGGGGCGTAAACAATGGGGGGCCCCATCAAAGTTTTTCTGGGGGACCCCGTGAATTGTAGTTACGCCACTAAAGTTTATGAACCCTTTGTGGTACTTTTTTTTATTTTCAAATGAATGTTTATTTCTAAAAGTTCCTATGGTGTGGCTGAACTGTTGAAGCAGAAGGGAAAAGGTTGACTACACTTGCTTTAATGTCTCTTTGTGGCTTTAGTCCCGGTAAAACTGGTCACACCTGCTATGCCATCTGGAGGGTTAGGCAATCTGTGCAGAAGGACACACACAACCTTACCATGAAGCACAGGACTTTGTAAATGAGATGGGGCTTACCACCAACAAAAAGCTAATGGGGAAGCGTCTGGCCCTACTCAATTAAAAGCGGCATATTGCCCACATAGCCCTATGAGTGGTGCGCTGATGGAGTCCATTGATAGCTATAGTGAAACGATGATATCAAATAAAATTCACTTTACCACTTTCTCACCTCCAACAGTAACTGATATTCACCGACATTTCCCCCCTTTGAAGGAAACTTTTACCTGCATTTCAGATTATTCATGCTGCAAAGTGCTTTTTAATGTAAAAGTAACTAGCTGACATTTCCTTTATGCTATCCTCACCTTTAAGCCCTGGATTTTTCTGTATAAACAGTACGCAAGTTAATTGAATATTTATAGCTGGCTGTCTGCCGTCAAATCTGTATCTGGCTTCTTATAAACCATGCACCATCCATTACCGCTTGTTTAGCATTGTCTAAATGGATCCAGGTCCAGCCCTTAATCTAAACATAAACTCCTATTTAATACATGTAATAGAGTGGGAAGTCGGTAGTTTATGTTCCGACGTGGGTAGAAGGGTGCCAATTATTTATTTTACATGCTTACACGCCTTCAATCCTTCACATACAGCCAAAGATAATCATCATGTACTGCAGACAATAACCCAGCGCTTTCTACACTGCGGGTTATTTAACACTTTCAGTTGCTTAGTGTTCATTCTGCTAGGCAAAGTTGATGTGTTCTGTTGCTACAGAGACCTGCCTGTAAAATAGCAGGGAAATCACAGTAAATATTGCTGTGCAGCCTTTTCTTCTAGAATCTGTCGTAAATACTTGAGTTACTCTTAAGGTGCGTACACACGCACTACAGAGGCCAACGAGGGGTCCGTCAGACCCTTCCGCTGGGCGGACTTTCAGCAGAGTGTAGTGCATGTGTACGCACTGTTGGTGTACTGATAAGGCTGTTCCTGAATGATCCGCCTGGCGGATCGTTCAGGAACAGCCTTATCAGTCCGCCGACAGTGCGTACACACGCATTACAGTCTGCTGAAAACCCGCCCGGCGGGAGGTGCCGATGGACCCGTAGTTGGCTGCTGTAGTGCATGTGTACGCACCTTTAAGGGCGTACACACCTAACAACTAATGTCACCTGGCGGGGAACGGAACCCGATCCCCTTGGACAACAATGCTGGGCTGGCCTGTACAGACGCATGTCAGCTGTGTAGCTGACAATACATTCTGTTGCTATGTGGGTTGGCAGTGGCGTAGCAATAGGGGATGCAGAGTATGCGACCACATCAGGGCCCCTGGAGCAGAGGGGCTCACTAGGGGCCCTTCTTCATCCATCTTATTAGTTTTTCATTGATGTTATGCTGTTAATGAACACCTCTATAGGTGCATTGAATAGTAGTAATCCTTAACAAACTGTTTCCTTACTCTGATTACACCTTTGAGATATTGGCCTCAATTCACTAAGCTTAACTCCTGTCTTTAATAACTCTTCTGAGCTGTTTTACAGTTATCACCATGGTGATATAATTGTGATAACTGTAAAACAGCTCAGAAGAGTTATTAAAGACAGGAGTTAAGCTTAGTGAATTGAGGCCATTGTGGTGTCCCTTGGAAGGTTTTGTGGCTCTATATCAATAGAGTGCTTGGGGTTTCATGCAAAACTCGCACTGAGGCCCCAAGCTCCTAAATTATAGCACTGGGCGGAGGGATGACGGAGTGGCGTATGCGTGATGTCACTCAGCGGGCGTGGGAGCAGCGTCTTAAAAGAAATCAGCCGCTGTTCTGCCACATTGATCCGCCAGGCGTATCATTTGCCAAGCGGCCATTGCTGGCCAGGGGCCTCTGTACATACGCCTGACTATCAGCTGAGGCGCTTGTTATTTGTCGCCTCGGCCGACTTTAGTTAGGCATGTGTACGAGGCTTTAGTGATGATCATAAAATTTAAAGAAATTTGTGGAGAATGAACTGGTACTTCAGAAGGAATAATCAGATTTTTAAACTGCCCATTGGTTTATTTACACTACAGTTAAACAGTGTAGTTAACACAGTAATAGCGATTAGCAACTGAAAGGTGATATTCCTAAAAGCTAACTGTACAATTGTCTCTGTGTTAGACATTCAGTGATGTTAGGCTGGACATATACTAGTCAATTTGGCCTTTTTTGTACACTATTCACTTATCCTAAGGGAGGATTAAAGCCTAAAGTGTTTTACTTGGTGCCCAACATTCTACCTGTTTTTTACTTGACACAGATAGCAGTTGAACCACAATGAAAACCAGACAAAGGCTGGGAACAGTTCTACATTAATTTGATCGCATTCACATGCATGTGTAGAAAAGAAAATTCCACAAGCTGTGAATTATTTTTAATGTAATGTAAAATCAGGGCTGGTGCTACTATAGAGGCAAAGAGGGCACAGTCTGTAGAGGCCCCCCAAGGTACCCCCCACCTTAACTGTTGCTACCTGGGGCACCAGCAGGATCTTTGTCAGTGTGTCTGTGGCTCTGTGCACTTTTATCTTCATCCATAGCTGGCTGCACCTTCTCTGTGACCTGCGGCATAGTACGTAATAACATGCGTCAGGTCACGGAGGAGATGCAACCCTGTAAGGATGAAGTTGGGAAGTGCATGGAGTCAGGGCCGGGCCGAGGCAGAGGCAAGAGAGGCTCCAGCCTCAGGGCGCAGTGTAAGGGGGGGGCGCACAATTCACTCAGCTGTCAATCCACATTGTGTTTGAAGCAGAAAGAAATAAGAAAAAGGGATACATGGCAATGACTGCAAGCCAGATAACTAGAGATTAAGGGGTTGGTGGGGTTGGGGGCACTGGGGCACCTCTTAGCCCAATAGCAATCAGTGTGTGATGGCTGGGGTGGGAGGGATGGAGGGGCGCACTTTGGTGTATCAGCCTTGAGTGCTGGAGGACCATGTCCCGGCTCTGCATGGAGTCATGGACTTACAGAGGAGCACGCCTGCTAGAACAGGTGAGATGCTGCTCAGCTAAATACACTTGAGGGGCCCCAGGGAGCACAGTTGGGGGGGGCAGCCAGCTCAGGGGGCCTTTGGAGGAAATTTGGCTGCAACAAATGGCTCCTCATGCTGCTTACTGGTTCGGAAGTGTCTTTCAGAGCGGCTCCCAGATTTATTTTGCCTGGGGACCCCATAGTTACTTGAACCGACCTTGTGTAAAATGTATGGAACACTATAGAAAGCAGAAGATTGATGCGTTCACATGCATGTAGTAATGGTAAATGCATTGAATTCTGTATTTCCAGTGACAGCTCACTCATGCTGGGCTGAGGAGAAGGTGAGGCCACATGTCATTAGAATGTTCACGCATTCCCAGGCTGTGTTTGGAAATGAAATGTTCTGCCATAGGAGAGCTGTTTAGAAAATGTCCAAGGAAATGCAATTACCGAGCAGTGCTGTGGTGAACCAGGAAATTAGTTGGAAACTACTCAGGCAGAATCATTTAAAGCAGGCCCTGGAAGAATATAAAACTACATGTGGGAGTAGAAGACCTTTCTTTCTTTCTAATGGTATTAATTTGGAGTCACATACAATAAGACTCTCTAGAGAGACAAACGTAGAGACCGCAGAGCAGGCTCCGGCTCTTCATCATCATTACTATCTCCGTAATAAGATGAGCACACAGTAGCTTCAAGGAATCAATTACTTGCACTGCCTATTTATAAAGGGACTTTCTGCAAACACATCCACTGGCACTGCTGTAAAAATAGTTCTGCAGATGACATTTGCTGGAAGTATCATGTTTAGTTACTTCAGAGGGGTATTTATCACCGAATAGGTAATTTGGGCGGCTCTTTGGTAAAATGGGCACCACATAGACACAGAACATTTATATTGGGCTTTTCTCCTGATGGACTCAAAGCGCCAGAGCTGCAGCCACTAGGACGCGTTCTATAGGCAGTAGCAGTGTTAGGGAGTCTTGCCTAAGGTCTCCTACTGAAAAGGTGCTGGCTTACTGAATAGGCAGAGCCGAGATTTGAACCCTGGTCTCCTGTGTCAGAGGCAGAGCCCTTAACCATTACACCGTCCAGCCACTGGATAGACTGCAATGTAAATAACCAATAACCCAGGGGGTTATCTGGGTCCACAGGCCGGAGCAGCTAATTGTAGTGCGTAAAAGATGGGCGCATGCTAAATACCGGGCACAGGTGCTACCAATAGCGGGGGACCTGTTTTTGCCGGGGGGGTTTATCAGTTAGGGGGGAGTTATTATTTGCCGGTGGGTTATTAGTTGCCTGGGGGTTTTATTAGTTACCCACTAGGGTAGAGTTCTGTGTGAAAGTAGAATAGTAGAATTTCAGAAATTTAAAAAAATACTACCGGCTTGCTCCGGCAAGCGAATTACCACGGAGCCCTTTTTACAAGCTATCTCACTAGTAAAGTAAACTTTTCAGGCTGTATACCTGTATATATATCTCAATATATGGGTGCTACAGGATGCACAGACAGCGTAAAGGACATGCAGGACACTTCTTAGCAGTCTTTTAAGTAAATCACACTAACGTCAGAGATCCAGTAAGCATGCCAAGAAAGAAAACATGAATCTATTTATTGTAGATATCCCAATTTTTTAAGCTAGGTACTCGCGTGAAGATGGAATGGGAAATCTGTGGCAACGAGTGGCAAGGACTGACTGTTTTCCAATCCATCCTCCAATATTGCGCAATCTGAAAATGAACAACGGGATGCAAATGATTGTGTAAACAAATGCAGCAAATTCGGACATCTTAATGATCTGCTCCATCATGACGGTCATTCAAAATGAACAATCGTCATAGGTAGTCTGCTGTCATTGAACATCGTTTACTGCATTTTCGGTAAACGATGTTAGGCAATATATATCAAAAAACAATCTTTTGTCGCAAAAAAATAATCACAAAAATTGAATCGTTAGTATGGACCTTGCAAGGATTCCTTTCTCAAGGACAAACGTTAAAAAAAAAATCAGATTTGGCCGGAAAGCACCAACAAAGATATGTAGCTACATAGTGAGCTACATGCTTCTCTAGGCCATTGATTCAAGTCCTCTTTTATCAGATTCAGACCAGGGAGGCCTTGATTGTTTGCCACATTAAGTGGAAATCCAAAGGCTGATACACACACATTGGGTTTGAATCGTGGTCCTTCCTGTTCAGTAAGCCGGCAGCACCTATTTAGTGAGGAGTCTTAAGCTCTGGTGCTTTGAGTCCGCCAGTAGAAAAGTGTGTCTTGAATTCAATTTTTGCATCAGATACACCTATCATTTGATCATTTCCAGCATGTCCGATCTGCTTCTATAGGTAAAGGGATCTATTTTGAGATCAGTACTGCACAAAACCAATCAACTTTTTGATTGGAAGCAGAACGGACATGCTGGAAATGATCAAACAATCAATCTATCTGACGTAAAAAATCGCATTATGTGTATCCAGCATTAGACAGGTCAGAGAGGACCATTGTGATTTTGCTTAGTGCAAAGGTTCCAGATTATAAACGCCCTGATGTCTAAGGTTTAGACAAAAGCATGTATATTAGAAGGTGTTAAAGATCCATCTGTCCTGTACGAAGTTACATCTGCTGGTGTAAAACCCCCTCAAGGTGGATGAACATTATAGAAACATGGCCATGAAATCGGTCCAGTTTAACTTCTGGTTTATGAGCTTGAACCAATTCATTCATTACAAGAATACAAAGCCTGCTAATTTTACGGCAACCATGGGACTAAGTGAGTTAACTGTCTCTGTCCGAAATGGCTGAAAATTGGTGAGCGGATTACTCTGAATTAAATCTGTCTAATGGGTGGATGTTCAGTAAGCTTGTTAAATAAAGGACTTAACAAAACCCGGGCAGCGTTGTATAATCTGCATTGGGTGTAGGAAAATATTTTGAAGCGGACCTGAACACAGAATTTCCTCTCTGCTCTAAAGAATAAGCAACAGCATAATAACCATTAAACAAAAACATTTCTTTGTTACAGCTGATACAAATCCTGAAATAAATCTGCAGTGTGTCTATTTTCTGCTTTCATGGAAGCAGACATAAGGTTAACCTCCTGTGTTTACATATTAGCTATTCTGCCAAGGAAGCCAGCTGACACAGCTGAGAGATCAAGTTACAGTTTTGATAAGTCACAGATGAGGGAGGAATTAGACAGGCTAATCTCTCTAAATACATTCAGGGTGCATTTCTCTATTGTCCTTTTATCCTGTGCAAGAGTTCAGGTCCACTTTAAAGTGGACCTGAACTCTTGCACAGGGCAGAAGGAAAACAGAGAAATGCACCCTGAATGTATTTAGAGAGTTTAGCCTGTTTAATTCCCCCTCATTTGTGTCTAATCACAAGTTGTAATTTGATCCTCCACTGTGTCACATGACTGCCACGGCAGATAAGCAGATAAGCCCATTTGAAAGCACAGGCTGTAAACAATATGTTTGATTCCATGAATCAGGAAGTAGAAACTGTGCAGAATTATTTTAGGATTTGTATCAGGTGTAACAAAAACATGTTTTGTGTTTTTTGTTTAACCACTTTACGACAACTTGACTTATAAAAACGTCCTGCTAGAGCCTCTTAATGGCTCCAGGACGTTTTTATAAGTCAGACAGTGCTGTTGCCGCTGTGCGCGTGTGCGTGCATGTGCGCTTGCTCCCGCAGGTGCACCTGCATCCCCGTGCACGTGGACACGTGAAAATTGTGGAAAAAGCAAAACAAAAAAAAAAGTACACCTTTATTTCAAAATGATATATTGTCACAATACTTTGTACTAGGGACATAATTAAAATCTTGTGATAACCAGTACAAATGGGCGGATAAAATGTGTGGGTTTTATGCACAGGAGCAGTGTTTATATTAAAACCATAGGGGATGAAATTGGAGAAATAGTGTATTTTTTCATTTTTTTCTTTGTATTTCCCTTTAAAATGCATAGAAAATAAAGTAATTACTGAAAACAAATATCAACCCCAAAAAGCCTAATTTGTGGTGAAAAAACAAGATATATATCATTTCATTGTGATTAGTAGTGATTAAGCTATTGGCAAATTAAAGGGATGAGCACTGAAAGGTGAAAATCACTCTTGTCCGTTAGGGTAAAAACCGCCTTGGGGTGAAGTGGTTAAAGGTTATTATGCTGTTGCGTATCTTTCAGAGCAGAGAGGAGTTCTGAGTTTAGGTCCGCTTTAAGTGCATCAGGCAAAGAGAACCATAGATAATGGGTAGTGAATGATTTAGATTAGAGACTGCTCAAGTTTTGTTTACGTGTGACCTTGCCTGTGTGCCATCTAGAGTTGCAGTCCTTTAAAACTTGTGATTAGCAGTGATGCTCTTCTCAACAGACTTCTCATCCACCTGTAATATGTAGAGTAGAATGGATGTTTGACAGTATTGAGAGGATTGGCTTCAAACCAGGATTCACAAATCCAACATAAGCAGAAGATCACTGCAAATCACTGATAAGCCACGCATGGAGCACCCAAAGCACATTCTAGGGATCAAACGTAGTCCAATATAATCGCAAAACAAGAAAACCTGTAAGACTGCTAATCCAAGAAGTGTACAAATGTATCCATGTTACATACAGAATATTCCATTTGAAAAAAAAAAAAAATAACAATGAATTGACCTGTTTAAAATGGACCTGCAAAAGTAATAATATAAATAAATTAATAATATGCAAAACTGATTTTCATAAATAAGGTGCTAAGATGTGCAATTCATATAAATGTAATAAAGTGTTTTCAATAGCAAAAATATTAAAAGAAAGTAAAGCCTATATTAATTTAAAGTGCCCTGGCATAGAAAGGCAGAGGAGTAAATACCACAGTGCGAATCAGGTAAAAATGAGGCAGGACAAGGGCTGCTAAAAACGGTGCTGCCGTAGGCCACAATAGTAAAAGCTGCGATTAACGTTAATAATGCACAGTACTTATAGTGCACAATAACAAGCGGGGGGGGGGGGGGGGGTTGATATGGAGCCATATTTGTTTCCTCTTAAACCATACCAGTTGCCTGGCTATCCTGCTCATCCTATGCCTCTAATACTTTTGGCCATAGACCCTGAACAAGCATGCAGCAGATCAGGTGTTTCTGACATTTTTGTTGCATCTTAAAAGATTAGCTGCATGCTTGTTTCTGGTGTGATTCAGATGCTGCTGCAGCCAAATAGGTCAGCAGGGCAACTGATATTGTTGAAAAGGAAGTAAATATGGCAGCCTCCATATACTTCCTCGAGTCAGGTTCCTTTTAAGATTAGACAGCAGCCGGTGGCGTCTTAGGCTTTGTTGACATCTAAAATGGAAATTGCTGATGCTAGCGATTTTCGGGTTTTTTTGTGCTTTTCTTTTCACCTCCCAGCGCTTACCTGCGCACTTCGTTTTTGTGTAAAGCGCTTTCAAAGCGATTTTGCAGAGCGATTTGTTTTTTCACTTCCTGACGTAAGTAAGTCACAGTGCGGACAGTCTGACCAGATTTAGACTGACTTCAGTCAGCACTGCGGGTCACCTATTGCTATTTGATAAGTAAGTGCAGGAGATTAGACTAAAAGAAACAAAACAGAGTCTCTTTGTGAAAGCCATACAGATTGTGCTTGTTAATAACAGATCTTGAGAAATATTTTTTATATATTTAATAAAGTGTAACATAAATGAGCATCTGAATCAATGTATTAAGGTTAGCTAATAATTTATTATTACAGACTACCCAGCAAGCTCATGGTGAACCAGAACTCAGAGGAGAGCGTAAGGGCTTACAAAGGAGCGAAAAGCCCTCTTGCAAAAATGCTATGAAAAACAAAAGTTTGCCTCACTGCTGAATATGCAAATCACCCTTTGTTGTCTCTGCAAGCTAACCACACCTCCAGAAATGCTGGAATGCAATGATGTGTCAGCTTTTTAATTGTACAGAGCCACAATAATCCAACATGCATACTGACTGTTTCGGATTGGATTATCCTCATCAGCCTCGGACAGGCCCACCGAACCACCGATGGTCCCATCGGTGGGCCCCGGCCGTCCCGCCTCCTGGGGGCCCCAGTGCTAAAAAGGAGGGGGGCTAAGCGCAGGAAGGGGGGACATTGTGCACAGATCGGCGGGGAGGGGCGGAAGCCTCCCCCCCCCCTCCCTCACCTAGGGGCCCCCCTTCCGCGCTCCCCCCCTCTCCAGAATTGTAGCCAGCGGCAGCAGCGGGGATGAATCACTTAACGGCATGACACGGAGATCCATAGCTCTGCGTGCCGCTGGCTGGTCTGGTCTCTCTCTGGCTCCTGAACTGACTGTCCAATCACGCTCTCGCAGGAAGTACTGCGAGAGCGTGATTGGACAGTCAGTTCAGGAAACAGAGAGAGGCCAGACCAGCCAGCGGCACGCAGAGCTACGGATCTCGTCGTCATGCTGGTAAGTGATCCATCCCCGCTGCTGCCGCTGGCTACAATTCTGGAGGGGGGGCCCCTAGGTGAGGGAGGGGGGTTTCTGGTGCCTGCTGCCCACATTACGATTTTCTGGTCACTGCTGCCCACATTACGATTTTCAGGTGTCTGCTGCCCACATTACGATTTTCTGGTCACTGCTGCCCACATTACGATTTTCAGGTGACTGCTGCCCACATTACGATTTTCTGGTCACTGCTGCCCACATTACGATTTTCTGATCACTGCTGCCCACATTACGATTTTCAGGTGTCTGCTGCCCACATTACGATTTTCAGGTGTCTGCTGCCCACATTACGATTTTCTGGTCACTGCTGCCCACATTACGATTTTCTGATCACTGCTGCCCACATTACGATTTTCTGGTGACTGCTGCCCACATTACGATTTTCAGGTGTCTGCTGCCCACATTACGATTTTCAGGTGTCTGCTGCCCACATTACGATTTTCTGGTCACTGCTGCCCACATTACGATTTTCAGGTGTCTGCTGCCCACATTGCGATTTTCAGGTGTCTGCTGCCCACATTACGATTTTCTGATCACTGCTGCCCACATTACGATTTTCTGATCACTGCTGCCCACATTGCGATTTTCTGATCACTGCTGCCCACATTGCGATTTTCTGGTGACTGCTGCCCACATTACGATTTTCAGGTGTCTGCTGCCCACATTGCGATTTTCAGGTGTCTGCTGCCCACATTACGATTTTCTGGTCACTGCTGCCCACATTACGATTTTCTGATCACTGCTGCCCACATTGCGATTTTCAGGTGTCTGCTGCCCACATTACGATTTTCAGGTGTCTGCTGCCCACATTACGATTTTCTGGTCACTGCTGCCCACATTACGATTTTCAGGTGTCTGCTGCCCACATTGCGATTTTCAGGTGTCTGCTGCCCACATTACGATTTTCTGGTCACTGCTGCCCACTTTTGGGGGGGGGGGGGGTATCTGCCACCAACCTGATTGCATTTTGGGGGGGTATCTGCCGCCAATTTGATTGCATTTTGTGGGGGTATCTGCCGCCAACCTGATTGCATTTTGTGGGGGTATCTGCCGCCAACCTGATTGCATGTTGTGGGGGTATCTGCCGCCAACCTGATTGCATTTTGTCGGAAAATCTGCTGCGATTTGACTACTTGATGAATTATCATGAGGCATGTAACTACTTGAATATTTTATCTAAAATGTATCTGGTCGGACCTAATCTCTGTGAATAACACCGCTACTTATGTTGTGTTTTGTTTTTTTTTAAGTCTGCCCATGACTCATCGTGACCACGCCGATGTTCCAGTGCGTGGTGACACCCATTTACTTTCGCTGCGGCGCGCTGCGCGCGCCGCATGTGGACATATCCCTATTGGAGACTGTCCTCAGAAGTGCTCACAATCTTTTCCCTACCATAAACTCATGCAAAATTTCTAGAGTACATGTGTATGTGAGCCCAAAATGGGGGGGGGGGGGGGGGGGGGGCGAGGAGGAGGGGATCGGGGGGGGGGGCCCGGGCTGAAACTTCCTTGGTGGGCCCTTAGTGTCCCAGTCCGACCCTGATCCTCATTAGTAATAATAATAATTATAATGTAATATCCATTGAGCTTAAATATAAGCTATTTGCGAACACAGAAAGAGTTGCTTCTTGGGAGCAATTTATATATTCAGACCATGTTGGTAAAAGGTCCACATAAAGGGCCTGATTCACAATGCGGTGCTAACAATTAGCACGCTGGTGAAAAGCCCTTTATCATGCCTAAACTCAGTTTAGGCATGATAAGTTTAGGTGTGATAAGTTTAGGTGTGATAAGTTTAGGCATGATAAGTTTAGGTGTGATAAGTTTAGGCGTGATAAGTTTAAGCACCAACTGGGTTAGCACGGCAGTGCACAGCTGATCAAAAGTTTTGCGCTAGCAAAGTCTGGTGCACTTCGCATAGAATTTAATGGCGCTGCTTTGCGTGCGGGACTTTGCGCGCGATCTAAACTTATCTAAACTTATCATGCCTAAACTTATCACACCTAAACTTATCACGCCTAAACTTATCACGCCTAAACTGGCTTTTCACCAGTGTGGTGCAATGGTTATCACGCCTAAAGTCTCTAACTGGGTTAGCACCGCTTTGTGAATTGAGCCCAAAGTGTGTTACCCCAATTAGATTAATTTATCATAAACACACATTTAGATTGTTTTGGAATCTTGACTCATGCACAGTAAGGTGAATGGACTGAAAATAAGACCAGCCTCTGCTAATTGTTTACCTCTGCCAAGCTTGGTTTATAGCAGGAGATTCGGTACCATGCCTAGTCATGCCTATTTCGTATGACTGTGACTGATAGAATTATGGTATATCCCCTGGACCACAGTCATAAAATCTTTTGGCAAGGAATATAGCTGGGGCTTTATCATTGTATGTTAATCGTTGTGTGTGTGTTTTTTTACATTCCTTTTTGTATAGGAAAGAAAAGATGATCTGATTATAAGTACAATGGGTAATGAGCATATCTTGTTGTAGAGCTTGTAATATGATGCATTCAGCGTTAATTCATCCCATATTTTATTTAGTTGAAGAAAAGGCCACTGTACCCCACTGCTATGTAATAAAATACATTCTGGAGTTAAGCAAAGCTTTGTTCTCTCTCCTATATGCATTGTAGTTTCTGATATTTAGTAGCCTCATACTGGTAAGTCAACAATTCATTTATTTGTACATAGTTACATAGTTACATAGTTACTTTGGTTGAAAAAAGACATACGTCCATCGAGTTCAACCAGTACAAAGTACAACTCCAGCCTGCTCCCTCACATATCCCTGTTGATCATAAAATCCCTGGATTAACATCATTGGCATTACCTAGTAATTGTAGCCATGGATGTCATTCAACGCAAGGAAAGCATCTAAGCCCCCTTTAAATGCAGGTATAGAGTTTGCCATAACGACTTCCTGTGGCAATGCATTCCACATCTTAATCACTCTTACTGTAAAGAACCCTTTCCTAAATAAATGGCTAAAACGTTTTTCCTCCATGCGCAGATCATGTCCTCTAGTCCTTTGAGAAGGCCTAGGGACAAAAAGCTCATCCGCCAAGCTATTATATTGCCCTCTGATGTATTTATACATGTTAATTAGATCTCCTCTAAGGCGTCTTTTCTCTAGACTAAATAAACCCAGTTTATCTAACCTTTCTTGGTAAGTGAGACCTTCCATCCCACGTATCAATTTTGTTGCTCGTCTCTGCACCTGCTCTAAAACTGCAATATCTTTTTTGTAATGTGGTGCCCAGAACTGAATTCCATATTCCAGATGTGGCCTTACTAGAGAGTTAAACAGGGGCAATATTATGCTAGCATCTCGAGTTTTTATTTCCCTTTTAATGCATCCCAAAATTTTGTTAGCTTTAGCTGCAGCGGCTTGATCAAAGCATTTTAAGTTCAGGGCTTTGTGCACACTTGATACAACAAAATATCCCTCTACACTGAATCAAAAAATTAAAATTTAACTTTTATTATAATATCTAAAAAGTGGTCTGGCTGAAAATACACATACTTGCAAGCATTGCTGGGCCTATTCTGTCAATATATAGGGAGGTATCTATGCTACCCCAGGCCCAATCGCAATACCAAGGAAAATATAAAATCACACAACCCCCACCAAACAACCCAACATGTTTCACTTCTACATGAAGCTTTTTCAAGGGAAAAGTGCTAAGACAGTGCAATTAGTGATAAGGTGCAACGTTACATTATTATACAAGTATAAAATATAGCCTATAGGCTCATAACATCATAGCAGCCAAACACATATGGTAGTTTGCTTCACTTATATACCCTCCAAGGGGGTGTGGCTGAACACCACTCCCCCTAGACACTCCCCTAGGTCACTCCTCCCAATTGGGCCAGCACTCAATTTGTGCAGAGTACTGCTAATTATATAATCCAACAATGACGATAAGGATATATTCACATCCATGTATTTAATTAATCCCCCTAAAATTACATATTCACTCCCAAAAATTGTATGAGATCGTACCTCTCAATGAACTGAATGTATAGGTGACAATAGGTCTATACTCCTAAATAGTCCACGCACATGGAGCGCAATGAAACACAGAGTCCGTGAATGGGGCACTCTGGTTAAGAGAGCGTCTTCGTTGTCTCCACATCCCAGCCAATTGGCGAAGAGTATCAGGAATGACGTATACGGAAACATTTCCGCATAGTACGCATTGAGGCGCATACGTCACATCCTCTATAAGGAAAGCCTCATATTGCGTATTATGGTGGACGCACGGGGATACAACATCGCCTAGGCAACGTCCCCACGAACACAACTCCATGATTGGAGGTATACGTCATCAATCTCCCCCTAGCGTGCCGCCTAGTAATACAACAGCGGCATAGGGCGAGGAAATCACCATGGCAACACTATGTATTAGTGAATATTAACCCCTGCATTACTCTCAAAAGGAATACAAATGTACAAGGCGCACCAGAGGCCCTTTCATAGTAAAGACACCTATGTAATAAATGTAACAGTAATTGCTATTAGAGGAAAAAAAGGGGGGGGGGGATTATGGATGTAAAGAATACATCCAGAATACAGTGCTGTTAGCCCAAATTAATTTGTCATTACATATATGTATATGGATGAGGATTAGGGACTGGAGTTAAGGGGTGAGGATATGGAAATATTAAAACCAAAAGAAGTAGAGACAGTAGTCCATATATACAAAGGGTAAATATGATAAAAAACAATATATATGAAAAAACGAGATCACGTATATGTGTGGTGGTGAACCACATATTTATTTACAATCAAACACTGAAAGATGCCTGTAAAAGGACCTCAAAAATAGCAATTATATGCTAGAGCTGACTAAACAGGGACATCACAGAAAGGGTGAAAACGTGAAACCTTCATTAAGGCCCTCTGGACTTAAGAGTACCCAATCTGTATATCCATTTGGATTCCAGTTGCCTCAGCTTTTGATCCAGATTCCCCCCTCCGGGTCCCAGATGCCATTTCTAGATTACCCAATATTTAAAGGTCTCTATATAACCTCCATGTTTTTCATTAAAATGGCGTGCAACAGAGGTATTTCTTTTATGTTTTATATCACCTAAATGTTCCAAGATCCTAATTTTTACTGCCTCAGTAGTTTCTCCAATATACATTAATGGGCATGAGCACTGGATGGCATAGATGACCCCCTCTGTGTCACAATTATAAAAGTCGAGTAAATCATATTTCCGACCATTTTTAGGTGCAATGAAATCTCTACATTTGAATACATGGGGACAGGTCTTACATTTGCCACATTTGTGCATACCGTTCAATCTGTGGTCTAGCCAGGTCTTTTTCTTATTCTTAAATTTCTCTGTCCGATTTACAGGTTTTTCAGGTAGAAATGAGTGTACCAGCGAATCACCCAAATTTCTTCCTCTCCTATACGTAATTTGTGGGTTGGGGGGAATGAACTTCTCCAGATCACAATCCAATTGGAGAATAGGCCAGTGTGTACTAATTATCTTCTTAATAATCGGTGATTGTTTTCTATAGGTGCTAATGATTCTCATCGCACCCGAATTGGATTCCAGTTTCTCTTTAGGGCGTCAAATTTCTGTTCTCTCAGTAGATCTTGCTTTTAATTCTGCGTCTACCAGAACTTTCTGGGGATACCCCCTATCTCTGAATCTTCAATGTAAATTCATACATTCCTTATCAAATTCCATCTGATCAGAACAGTTTCTCCGTGCTCTGAGAAACTGACACTTCGGTATTCCAGAGGGTCTGGATGGTGGCTCTCCCACGCCAATAAGGAATTGGTTGCTGTGGGTTTCCCGAAAAATACTCGTATCTAAACCACTAGCATTGTTTTTAACAATATGCACATCCAGAAAATCTATAGAGATAGGACTGATCTCATGGGTAAAGAACATACAGATGTTATTATTATTTAGTTCGCCCACAAATTCGAGAAACATATCTATGGGGCCGTCCCACAAGATGAACAGAACACATCATCTATGAAACGGCCCCAGAATAAGATGTGTGAGGCATACACTGACAGATCTTCACCGAAGACATACTGTACACATCCTCCCACTAACCCAAGAAGAGGTTGGCATATGAGGGGGCACACGCCGTCCCCATAGCACAACCTCTCTCCTGTAGGAAGAACTGGTTTTGAAAGAGAAAGTAATTATGAGTGAGTATGTATTTCAAAAGGTCCAAGATGAACAAAGAATGTTCCCTCACATAAATGCTGCGTGACTTAAGGAAGTAATCCGCTTCAATCCCTAGGTTATGTTGTATGTTATTATAAAGGGATTCAACATCCAATGTTGCCAACCATTTATTATAATTTATTTTAATATCATGTAACTTATTAAGTAAATCCATGGTGTCCCTTAAGTACGATGGAAGACTTTCCACAAAAGGCCTGAGGAAGAAGTCAATTTATCTATTTGCATTTTCGGTCAGACTGTTGTTTCCTGCAACAATCGGTCTGCCTGGTGGAGAAGATAGATTTTTATGAACCTTTGGTAGCGCATAGAACACAGGAACAGTGGGAAACTTAGTGTTTATACAATCAAAATCGCCCTTATCCAGGATCTCCTTGTCTCGTGCCGATTTTAATAGAGCCTCAAATTCGGTTTGAAACTTAGTCGTTGGATTATATTTAAGTTTCCGATATTGTTTCTCATTGTTGAGCAGTTTATTACACATCTCAATATAACCTGCTCTTGACATCACTACGATGTTACCACCTTTGTCAGATATCTTAATAATGAGCTCACTATTGCACGATAAATCTTTGTGCACACTTAACATATTGCAAAAGGAAAGCAAAAATGCACACATGCATATGTTTTGAACACTTTTTTTATATCCATTCATCACAGTAAAAGGTGTAGTGTGGAAATGTACACAGAAATCGTTTCTGTAATGCACTAGAAAATGCACTGTTTAAAATAAATGTGCAGCCATTCTACAAGAAATGTTTTAAACTCGCCTATGGAGAGGGAAGGCTCTGAATCCTATAGAACAGGGATCAGGAACCTTTTTGGCTTTGAGAGCCATAAACTCAACATATTTTAAAATGTATTTCCGTGAGAGCCATACAATGTTTCAAACTGGTACAGTGTGCATGCCCAGCAGAGGGCTCACATCCCTGTTGCTATGGTGATGTGTATACAGTTGATCTCCCGGGCAGCGGAAGAGTCAGACACATCTTCAGCTTCTCTTGGGTTTCAGCAACATCAGCAATTTCCCCGAGAGTCATACAAGAGAAATACTGACTTACAGCTTGTACAATTAGCTAGCTCACTTGGGGGTTGATTCACTTTGTAGGATGAGATCCCGCACTTTGGGCCAGGGATCTCATGCACTCCTGTATGTGCAGTATGTTGCCAATATCAACATTGTAAATCATGTTACTCGCTCTTTATATACTTCATCAGATGTTTCAAAATTTGCATGGCACAATTTAAAAATAACTAGATCTACAGGGCCCAATACATTTTTACTTTTTCTACTAAGTGTTCTCCTAGGAGACAATTTTTCATCTGCTGTTTAAAATAACTTCTACACTCTGCAATTGAAAAAGTACTGTTACAATTATTTTGAGTATTTTCTTGCTTTCTGGTGGCTTAAAAGGCATCCTAATATGTATTTATAATGTGAAAATATCACCTAGGAGAAAACATAGGAGAAAAAGTGGATTAAATAGGGCCCAACTAAGTTTATTTCCTAAATAATATGGTAAAATTTACATACCTGTACTCAGAAAGCAGGCATACATTTTACCAGATGTTGTGCAAATCCTGTAATGCGCGTTATGTAGTTTGTGTAACATGCATGATTTGTACACAGCGCAAACATTGCTTGCACAATATGCATTACACTATTTACATAGTTTGTGTAACATCTGCAAAATTCATGTGCACTGTCTGTACAAGCAAATTTTACCATTCTTTGTAGTACCGTAAATACACCTCACAATTCTTACATGTATTTATTTAATATATCTTTAAGTCATTTAGCATCTTACAAAAAAGAATAATGTTCTCCAGTCCCAAATTTCTTTTAAAATCATGATGTACAAACTCAATAAAAAAATGAATCAATGGTAAAATATAGTACTGTATAAAATATAACTAGATATAACTGTAATATTTTTAAATTGTGATGCTTTATTGAGCAGATGGTAGACAATAAAGACAGCCTCTGAAAACAAAGGCCAAAGCCATTATAAACTTTGAACAAACTATTACTGTACGAATGAACAGCTATATGAAAAAGCTTTAATTTAATCAACTATAATAAACATAAAAATATATTTTCTAAAAGAGCAGAAAAAAAGAATTCAACTTGAAGAAGACTGTTGGTTGCAGATGTTACATTTGATGCATTAAGCTCCAACACAAGGTAGTCTGATGAAGCTGAAGGGTGATGAAGTTTATGGAGAAGCCCCGAGTACGGCCACCTTTTAAAGTAGTGGTCCTCAAACTAAGGCCCACGGGCCGAAGGTGGCCCCCTGAGGCTTTTTTATTGGCCCCTCACACACAAAATGTATTACTTATAGATGCGGTCAGCTACATCTTAAAATATTGTTGGAATGCATATAGAATAGCAGTGCTGCACCACCCATCCACTTGGAAGCCAGAATGCAGTAATCCGCTGGTTTCCAATCAAATTCCACATAACGTGACACTGCTGTCCAATTGGACTGCAGGTTGTCACCTGGGTATGCTTCACTGTCTGGCCCGCAAAGACTTCTACATCATTATTTGTATTATCTGGCCCCCAGCAGTCTGAAGTATGTTGACCCGGCCATCAACCGAAAATGTTTGAAGACCCCTGTCTTAAAGGATACCAGAGCTGACACACATTTTAAAATGAAGAGGGGGGGTTAGGCACGTATGTGAAGCAGTCCTTATGCCCACCACTCACCCGTTCTCCTCCACCCCATCCACCCTCATATAAAAGCCCCCTCAGCCTCTTTCAGGTCGGCCAGGTCGGGCTGTAGTGCGCTGTCGCTGACCGAGCGGACCGTGTCCTTGATGTCCACGATTGACGTCATGGGCATTTAAAAATAATATTTGTATCCTTGAAACAGGATGTTACTTCTCCCACCAATTTCTGTAAGTAGGAGTCAACAAATTTCTACAGTGGGCTATAGCATTGACCCAAAGCTGGAGACAGTTGGTCATTGAGGAGGGCTGACCAGATCTTTGTGTATTTTAGGTAATAAATGTAAAATAGGGATCTGTGTATGTTCGCATTTATGAAAATTCAGTTTTATCATTCACTTATGTATGATGTCAGTAAGGGGATGCTATTAAAAGCTTGGTTGTAAACAGGGAGGGGCACCTGATGAAGGGCTCCGCCCGAAACTAGTAGTGCACCAATACAGCTACATTGCTCAGACCTTTTGTGTGCTGTCTCTTCTTTGAATTTATTAATTAAGCACAGTCTTATATACATGTTGTTTCTGTAAGTGCTAAAATGATTTTAGTGTAAATGTTAGTTCAGTAAATATTGATAAATCTTGTGATGTACTAAATTGATTATACCGTATATTAATTCTACAGGCTCACTGCTTTCCAAAAATATGTATAGTTTAAAGGGAGCTTAAACGTTCTACCATTGATGAGTGCTTTCTTGATGCACAGGGAAGATGATAAAACTAGCTCAGCCACTAGAGCTAGGGCTTGTCTGTGAAAGGGTTAATGGAGAGGTTGATTATTTCAAAGCAAACCTGAAAAGAAAATAAACTCATGAGTTTATTAATTGACTGTGTTCTACTAATGGTTAATAGAGCAGTAGTAACATAGAAACGTGTCTCATAACTTTATGTTCAGTTTAAAGAGAACCCGAGGTGGGTTCTAACAACGCTAATTGCACACAGAGGCTGGGTCTGCATATACTGCCCAGCCTCTGTTGCTATACCGATCCCCCCACAGGCCCCGCCTGCGCTCTGCTTGACCCCCATAATTCATACGCCGACTGTCGACACGCAACGTGTCGCAGCCGGCTGTTTACCTCTGGATCTGTCACTCTTGGCGCTCCCCGCCTCCTCCATAGCACCGGTCCTCGCCTGCGTCCCTTCCCTCCCCGCTGATTAGAGGGAAGGGATGCGGGCGGGGACCGGCGCTATGACAGATCCAGAGGTAAACAGCCGGCTGCGACACGCTGCGTGCCGACAGCTCAACTTATGATTTTGGGGGTCAAGCAGAGCGCAAGGGGGCCTGTGGGGGGATTGGTATAGCAACAGAGGCTAGGCAGTATATGCAGACCCAGCCTCTGTGTGCAATAAGCGTTCTTAGAACCAACCTCGGGTTCTCTTGAAGGGCTTAATTTTTAAGACTTCATTCTTAACAGCACTTGGGTCTCAGAGCAGTTTCTAGGCTGCATAGCTCCCCGGTTGAGCATGTAGAAATCCCCCCACCCCACACTGCTACAATGTAGTAGCCAGAGGAGCAACAGGAAAAAAAGACGCAGAAGTCCTTGCAGAAAAAAGGGTGTCTATTATAAAATCTGCAATTTGTGGCTAAGAATGGGAATTTTGGTGCACTGCATTAGCGTGCCATGGTGCCTGCTATCGGGCACCTTCAGGCTCTATGCCCGCTATGCAATGCCGCAATTTGCATATCAGCATGCCTTGACACCCTCATTTTTAATTATGCGCTCCTGGGCCACCCAAATTTACCTTCTTTGCCACAAATCATGACTTGCAGGGGGGTTAGGTTTAAGTTAAGTGGAGGGGGGTAAGTGTTAGGCATGTGGAGGTTATGTGTTAAGCATAAGTAGCGGAAGGTTTTACGGTTAGGCATCAATAGAGTGAGTTCTTAGGATTAGGCATCAGAAGTGGGAGGTCTTACTGTGAGGCATCTGTAGAAGGAGGTTTTAAGGTTAGGCATCGGTAGAGGATGGGTTCTGTGTGAGAGTAGGGATAGTTTAAGACATAGTAAAAGATCGGGAAACATTAGATTACTAATATTTTTCTATTGGAATTAAGTGGTAGAATATTGGTAATTTTACTGATATTCTACTAGCAGCAATCTCAAGTGCTCTTTTTTTTCCAGGCACCCTTTTTACATGTACACAGCCAAATGTGCCTTCAAGTATTTGGTAGCCCCCAGTATAGTTAGCCAGAGGCACCCCTTTGAGTATGAGTAGCCATATGTGACACCCTGTATAGATAGCCAGAGGAGACCCCAGTAATAGGTAGCTAGATGTAGCCCCCCCTGCTATAGGTAACCAAACTGGACCCCCAGTATTAGTAGCCAGTGGAGCCTTCAGTATTAGCCAACCAGAGGAGCCCCCAGTATAGGTAGCCAGAAACAGCTCTCCCAGTATAGGTAGCGACAGGATCCCCAGTACCAGATATCCAGATTCACCCCACCAGCGCATGCGCAGGCTCTGTCTCCTCTAAATTCTTCCTCCCCTCTGCCGCGCATCATAGTTCCATACAGAACTATGAGGTGTGCCGTGCGGCAGAGGGGAGGAATAAATTAGAGGAGACAGAGCCTGCTCAAGCGCTGCAAGGACCCGCAGACATCATTTTACTGGTCACTGCACAACTTTCTGTAGGAGTCGTGGTTTCAATAGAATTGAGAGTGGGCATACCGGGACGCAGAGGGATTAAGAGAGGGGCCGGTGAGTGTATACTCCTCTTCATATATACAGTACATGGGTATGCTTAAAAGCATGCCCAGTGCCCCTGCTCAGTGTCCCTTTAAGCCCGATAAAACTGTTTAGCCTTCTATTTACTTTTTGGGAAATCAGGCTAAATTTAAAGAGCTGTTCGACGAGCTCCTTTGCATGGATAACAACTTTGATTTTTTAGCACCTGCTGTCCAACAGAAAGGCATTTGAGACAGTTTCTTTGTAGGACTAGTATTATAGGTACTTACAGTATGTTTATTTCATTATGTTAGATGTCACAGGTATGATTTAATATACAATTACACACATTTTCTAACATTTCTTTAATAACTGCATCAAACATAAAAATTGTGTGAGTATTGGCATAAACCTCTAAACTCCTTTTTTAACAATGAAAAATCTGGAAGTGCAAACAAGAGATTCAGTATTCCAGAATACACAATGACTTATGAAGATCAGAACATTTGGCCACAACTCAAACAAATCACAGGGGATTGGAAAACCCTGTGTAGATAAAAACCCAAAGAGATGTGAGCCAAGCATCCCGTCATTATGAAGTCCCAGCAGCCATCTGATACGCCATGCCGATGCTTTTATTTTTAAATTGCATATGGCTGTCTGAAATTGAGCTTACTGCTTCAAATTCGGTGAAGGCATTTTTATGTTCAATAACTCAAGCGGTTTGCACTTATCTTACACAAGACGGGAAAAATGCTAATCTGAAGACAGGATGTGCAAACTAGAAGTACAAATTCAGGGAGTCAGTCATGTTTGAAGACCCAGATTTCCATGTCATTTCGAATACTGAACTTTGACAGCTGCAATTACCACGGCAGACCTCTCTGATGGTTTCCTTTCTGTATCTTTGCCTCCCATCAAACCAGTGTGTATGTAACACTTAAACTACGACAGATCCAGCCTCAGGAGCAGAAGAACATGGACCATATGTCGTTCCGCAATTGTAAACAAAGAGCAACACTTTTTACACATCTCATCCCGAAGTGGCCTTGTGGAAGCAATTTCACTTTCCTCATAACTAATAATTAGCTTCATTCCTGGTGCCTCCTCCTTTCTCATTGACAGTTATGCATCTGTGCCGACATACATGTTTTTTTTCTCCCCAAAGTAATTATTTTCTGCTGCTTCTACAATATGAAATAAAGGAGATGAGATTAAAAGTCAAGTTATTTCCTGTCCAATTTAGGCTGCCATCATGTGAAGTGGACATCTGGGTGCCCTTTTGCATCCTGTGGGATGTGCTGCAATTGCTTCTCTAAGGTGGTTAATCTACACCCCTTACATTTAAATTACTATTATTATATTATTATTGTTAGTAGTAGTGGTAGCATTATCATCATCAATTATAGTATCTTTTATGTTTTATAAATACATGCTAACAGTTTTGTAGTGACATGTCCTTCTCGCACAGAATGAAACAGAACAGGAAATTTAGGGTCCATTTGCAGAAATTGGGCGTTACCATAGGCACTAATTTTAATTTCTGGAATTAGTAGCTATGGTGGGTAAGTTCTGCTGCCTTTGCAGGAAATAATCATGCGCTCCCCCTTGTCCACAATGATCACACTCGATAAAATATAGAAGTGCAGATCCCCTTGCTATGGTGGGTAAGTTCTATGCTATGGTGGGTACGTTCTATGCTATCATAGTAGCTATGGTGGGTAAGTTCTGCTGCCTTTGATGCTACTGATGCTAACGGCTAGCATCAGTAGCATCAGAGAACACCTATGTAGCTGAATTCCAAGTAGCAGTGGGGACTATGGCAGTGGACTGTATCTAAACTCTTGGTAGAGGCAGTGGTCGGGGGCAGGAGCAGTGGAGATCAGTTACTGGGTAGTCTAACTCTGGGTAGCATTGATGACTTTGGCGGTAATGGAGGAGCAGTGTTGCTGCTATGTAGCCAAACTCTGGGTAGAAGCAGTGAGTCTTGTACTGTAGTGTACATAGGACATAGGTTGGTGTTAGGCATAGGTAGGGCGTAGGCTGGTGTGAGGATATGATAAGATAAGCCGATAGTAGTCAGTAACAGCATCAAAATTCTACTATTCATAACAGCCAACAGTAGCATATTTGTAACATTACTAATGTTCTACTATCGACAATATCTCATGCGCAAGTCACCATGCGGTGCTTTTAAATCTATGCAGAATGAAGTGACCACATATTTCGGAAAGACATTTTGATTAGCTTGCCTACATTTTTCAGTTCAATTATTGTGTCTTTATCCATATCTTTTACACTGACATTGCATCGGATGACCTGCAAAGACAGCAGGTTTCTACTACACTTAGCAAGTGCTGAGCCCATTGTGTCCAACTCCAGTCCTCCTGGGCCATATCATGCCAGTGTTTAGGATAGACAGAAAAATTGAGAAATGTTTTCTGCTTGATGAAAAATGGATGAGGACCTCGGCCCCTGAGGAGCGTACGAGAGAAATAGCCGCCAGGAGACTTGGGCAGCCGATATACGGCTTATCCTGCTCCTTCACAAGTCCTGGCGGCGTTAATTACTATTTCCCCTCCTGGTCCACATAGATGGTGGGGAATTATGTAATTCGGCTTCCAGCTATTGCTGGTGGCCAAATTACAGTGTTTTAAAAGTAACTTCAGCTCCGTCTTCTGACAGCGCCGGAGTTACTCACTGTGCGCCACTATAGCCGTAATTTCTATTACTGTCTATGGTGGCGCCGGCTGCCCCCAAATCCCCTGCGCTGTAATTGACATACTCGCTTGAGGACTGGAGTTGGACATCCATGGTCTTGGCAATATGAATCTTTTCCCACACTTTTTTGTGGGAAGCATCAAGAAGCCTTCAACTTGCTGGCAGCTGAGGGGAGGGCAGCATCAGAGGAAGAGGAAAGATGGTAAGAAGGCAGTCTTTTTTTTGGGTAGTCGATAGAGTGAGATGTGGCAGGAGTTAAAACAAAATAGGACACTCAAACAGAGGCGCATAACAGGCCAAAAAAAAAAACAACGACATGCAAGGAACGAATCCAGGGGTGATTAATTCAGTGAAAACATTAGGAGGCTGCAGTAATGTTGGGATTGCATGGCCCATGGGTTGTGTTACATAATTGTGTTACATAGTTGTCCAAAAGACCTCGTAGTGGTTCAGTAAAACCCTCCTAGAATGTTGAAAGCTACTTGCAGGAGAATACCCAGTGGAGAGGTAGAGTTGCACTCCTAAGAGTTCAGCTACCTCTTGAAGCACTAACAGAAGCATCCTGTGAACTGGAAAGTTTTCATAAAATAAAGAAGGCTATTTGATGGAAGCCCAAGTACTTCCTCCCAGATATTTAATTATTAGCAATGGTGAACAGGAAACTAGGCCACTACTCAAGCAAAGTTCATACCTGATGCAGCTATTTCAGAGAAACTACCTTTGGAAAAGGGTTTTCCCAGCTAGAGAGCAACTATCACTTTCCAGTTCCTCCTTTTGCTGTTTGGAGATGAACCCGTTGTGGGCAGTGCCGCAAGTCAATGTTTTTTCATCATTATGAGATTTTGTTGTAGCTGCAATACTGGCCAGAAAGAGTGAGGAGGTCGGTCAGGTGATATGTACTCGGTGATCAAGATTCTGGAAGATACTTCCTCTCAGCTGCACTCTGACTACTGTAGGTGATGATGAAAAAGAAGGAGGAGTCTGAACAATGTTCTCTCCAGTAAAATTGCACTGTTGTCTGATCAGGAAAAGAACCTATAGGACGCAGTCAGCCAGGTGCATGTGAAATATTTATTGGAAAAAAGCATGACGTGCAATGTACAAAATGCTGCAAGTCTGCTAGTATGTGCATGTAAAACAGGCAACTGAACTAAAGCTTTGAAGCATGAATTTTCATTTAACTAATGCTTCAGAAGTTCTCAGCTTAGTCAAATAAAAATTAAATCAGTCCCTTGATTCAAAGAACAGCCAACTAAGTAAGTTTTCTGTTTTACAATAAGTCCCCATTCCCAGACTAGAAAATAGCCTGTAAGTGCAGAAATTGCTGCTTCTGCGCCTTATAAAGGTGTTTGGTTTTTTTGTTGGAGCCTCTTTAAAACCAAACATTTTTACTGCAGGAATACAGCAAAGTACAACAAAGCACAGATATTATCTTGAAGCTGATCGTTTCCTCATTGCCAGATATTATACAGTGTAACTCCTGGAAATGCCTGGGGTCAAATTTGGATCCAGGCAGAATTCCACAATGCACACAGACAATGTTTATAAGCTGACTCTGTTCCCAGCTCTGTTCCAAAGAGAGATAATGAAAATCATATGCTAGTGGAAAAAAAAGTTTATATCGAGACAATATGCTTCCTTCGCTTCCTACTGTACTACCAGTGTTAGTAAAATCTGCAAGTGCATTGATCAGTTATAATCAAACCTGGCAAAAAAGTGAAAAAAACAAAACAATATAATGTGATTCCGACAGTAGCCTATAGGTTTCAGTAGGCTGCATTCCCATATCTGTATCACATGTGGAGAAACGCTGTGAAATCCACACCTGTGAAAATAGGCCCATTGTCTCTTAGGCCCCGTTCACACCTAAAAGCGCAAAACGCTAGCGATTGCCGCTAGCATTTTACGGAAGTGATTTTTCCGCGATTAATGTGGAAAAATCACTGGAAACTGTAGCGTTGTGGGAGCGATCGCGATTAGTGGTTCTATACATGCTAATCACAATCACTCAAGAATCGCCACCAAAACGCTGCATGTAACGTGTTTGTGATTATCACTAATTGCAAAAAGCCCGCGATCGGGGCGCTGCCATAGCAAACCATGTGCTAAGTGGTTTTAAAAACCGCTAACGGGTTGCGGTGAGCGGGAATCGTGTGAATCCCGCTCAGATGTGAATGGGGCCTTAGTTACATCATTGCTAAGTTCATTTACTTTTGGCCCCACCGATGACCACATCCTCTGCCCCCCACCACTACATGGCAATGCCCATTTTCTTGTGCCCAGGGGTGCCCCGCATCTCCCAGAATCCTAGCAACCCCTGATGTCAGCAGTCAGCACCTGTCTCATCACTGTTTTGTCGAATGATGTATACATTTACTCATAGAGAAGAATAGAGATTGTCATTTTGGAAGCAAGGCCTAACTAATAAGAAGGTCAAACCCAGGGCATTCCATTACCAATCTTTCCATCTTTTTCCAGGTGGGGTTCTTTCTGTGATGGACTTGCTCAAAATTGTCAGTGAAGTCTGCTTCTTTTGTCCTGTTTGTATCTGCAAACAGACCTGTATACAAAACAAAATTTAAAAAACATGTTCACTACTGCCATGATATGAGAGGCAACCAGAACCAGCTTCCATGTTATAAAATCTTCTCAAATAACTTTTCATTGGAATTAGAAGATAACATAACAGCTACCATAATGCAGGCCACTAATAAATAGATTTATTCAGATGTAAAAGGAATGCCAAGTAAATAAAAAAAAATAGCCCTCAACCAGAGCAGCTAAATAAACAGCTTCCTACACTGCTACCTGGTAAAGATCAGGTTAATAAAAGAGCCTTGTCTTCAAAACGTTTTACCTCAGAGAGCATCCAGCGGCCTAGTAATTCCCTGTAAAGAACCTGGAGGCAAAAACAGGCTCACCTCTCAGCATGAAAGATCCAGATACACACGCATTGATTGGGTCACACTGGCACGGAGATTAGCGCTATCTTCACATTGTACCTAATCATCCTTATCACCATGGTAACAGACCGGGATCACAAGAAATATATAATAACATGGCAATATCACAGTTTCCTTGCATGTGCTGAAAACAAAGTAGTTGAAGTGGGCTTAGTGAGGACCATATAATAGTAGGTTGGAAGCCATTTTGCAGCCCCTGGGCCATAATTGGACAAACCTGATCGAATAGAGGCAACTAACCATTTGCTTGAAAGAGCACTTAGATACAGTTTGACTCATTCCATTGACAGTATTGGATTTTTCAATTTCTACTTATGTGCTTTCTTTAGTGTCATAGAGGGAATATAGCTATGCCACATATGCTGTGAAATCATAGCGTCCAGAATTGCCACAAAATAAAATGTTACAATTTCACTAATTAGAAAAAAAAATGAACAGAATTATAGAATAACAGATAACAAATTCAAATTAATGTCTTAACAATAATCAGTCAAAGCTTGGAGCTGCCAAGTTGTGTAATCCACGTTGTTTCAGTTTAATGCACTTGCATTGCAGTCAAAACAGTTCTTCATTAGAAATGATAGAATCTGCCACAGGTTCAATCGTCTATGAACTCACAAGCCTTCTTTTTTAAAATTCATGAATCTACACAGATTACAATTCAGCAAATATTAATGAGAAACCGTGACCAAGAACTGAACTTCATCCCAATCAGTAGCTGATACCCCCTTTTACATGAGAAATCTATTTATTTTCACAAACGGATCATCAGGGGGCTCTGTATGGCTGATATTGTGGTGAAAAACCCCTGCCACAGGAAACTGTGAGGACCATGGTCCTGGCAGTCTCCTGTCTGTGAACCTCATTGCATTGTGGCTGTTTAAAGCTGTATCCAACTGCAGAAAAAGCAAGCAGCAGCTACTTCCAGTGACATCACCTGCCAGCAGTAAAAATGTCACCATGTGATAAATGTCAGAATGTAAATCAGGGAGAGTAAAGATTTTACAATGGGTAAACACTGACTGAATCATTTATACATAATTATTGTAAAAATGAAGCACTTTTTTTATTACATTACTTTCACTGGAGTTCCTCTTTAACACTTTAAGTTTTACCTGCTGGCCACACAATAGTAATTAGAAAGCGGTGTGGACCCCAGATACCTAAATTAAGCACATAGATCCCCAGGTACAAAAAATGAGCAGCCATATGCCCCCAAATAAACAATTAAGTAGTGAAGTTATGTAATTTGTACTCACCTGTTTTGCTGCCACACTTCCTCCTCTAGCCCAATCAGTGTGATTGGATCACCTTAAATCTCTTCCCCAGTGTTGCATTGCTTGTTCCTATCATGAGCAAATTGAAACCACATGCTGGTGGATCACAGGAACAGTGCCCCAGCTGTGCGGGAGCCATGGAGACAGGATGAACTAACCTGAGTGGAGGAAAGAGGAACATGCAGGCAGTGGAGGTGAGTTAACTTTGGCATGCTCTATTATATACTGGAAGAAAAGTTTTCACTTCACTCAGGGGTCCAGACCTGGGAAAAGAGGTGAGTGCACTCACCCCAACCCAACCGCAGCCCCCCCCCCCCCCACCGAACACGGTAAATCCAGCGCTGGACACCTGGGCGCAGCAGCGCAGGAGACTTGGGCGCAGCCGGCGCCACCATAGGCCGCAATAGGAACTACGGCTATCGCAGGCACAGGGAGTAACTTCAGCGCCGTCACAAGACGGAGCTGAAGTTGCTTTTAAAACAATAATTCGGCTTCCAGCAATTGCTGGAAGCCGAATTATTTCATTCCCCCACTATCCATGTCAGCCTGGAGGGGGAATAGTAATTAACACGGCCCGGACTTGTGCAGCAGCAGGATCAGCCATATACTGGCTGTGTCCTGCGCCCAAGTCTCCGGCGCTGTTCTCTCTCGTACGCCCCCCCCCCACCTCCACCACGTAAAAAAAAAACAATATATATATATATATATATATACAGTATATATTACAAATAAGTTCAATGTTAATTGTAAAGTGGAAGATCTCCAAAAAGTAACACGTAGTACAGTAGAACAAAAAGAACTTAACGTGCAGGGAAACAAATAGTGCTTATACTCAGTAAATAAACAGTAAACACAGTCCTTTAGAAAACAGACCATAAACAGAATAACGGCACCCTCGCTTTTCATGCCAAACTTTTCTAAATTTAGAGCCCATTTCTTCTATCGCGAATTTGCATGCGTTGTCCGCATGCGGATTGGCATAGCCAATACAAGTGGATGGCCCTGTTTCCACTTGTCAGTTTTCCTGTGCATTGTCCTGTGCATGATTTTTCTGCACGGCAGAGCCCTCAGAATTTGCTTGCACGTGGAATGCAGGCGAATCACACGCAATGTATTTAATAGGGAAATTGCATGCGTTTTCCCCATGCGTTTCTTGCTGCGAATTTGCATGCGATTTCGCATAGGTACCCATGTTAATTTACACAGGCAGTGACATGGTTAAAATTGCATTACCCTAACCTATGCGAAATCACATGCGAAATCGCGGCACAAAACGCATGCGGAATCGCACTCGCATGCGATTTCGTCTGCGGTGATTCGCCGGCAATTCTGCAACGCACGAGTGGAAACGAGCCCTTAGGGTCATCTGCACTGCGATGTGTGGTCAGCCATTTTGTAAAATATGGTAAAGGATCCCATTAATCTGTAGGAGGACTAAGGAGACTGAGAAACAAAAGTAAAGTCAAGCGTTCAATACCAAGCAGATTCCTAGTGGGTGTCATTAGTGTTGATCGAACAGTGTTCACCACTGTTCGTTATTCCCCGAATATCGGGGTGTTCGGGTTCGGCTCGAACCCATCCGAGCACCTTATGGTGCTCGGCCGCTCGGCCGCGCTGTTCGGGGCCCCTAGCTGGAGAGGTAGCGGGCAGGAAGGGGGTATTGGGCCTAGCGGCGGGGAGGGGAGACGGACCCTCCCCTCCCTCACCTGGGTCCCCCGACTTCCGTTCCCCTCCAGCTTTAAAAAGTTAAGTAGCATCCGCTACTATTAAGAGGTAACGGGCGGGGATCACTCACCTCTTCCAGTTCCAGCGTGCGTTCCACTGACGTCACTTCCTGCAACGCCGCCCAATGTATTGTAATAGGACGGCGTTGCAGGAAGTGACGTCAATGGAGCGTACGCTGGAACGCGGAAGAGGTGTGTGATTCCCGCCCCTTACCTCTTAATAGTAGCGGATGCTACTTAACTTTTTAAAGCTGGAGGGGAGCGGAGGTCGGGGGACCCAGGTGAGGGAGGGGAGGGTCTGTCTGGGCCCAATACCCCCTTCCTGCCCATTATCCCTCCAGCTCTGCGGCCCCACACGGCTCGGGTCCCCATAGACTTCAATAGGGTTCGGTGTTCGGCCGAATATACCGAACATCTGGACGATGTTCGGCCGAGCCGACCCGAACCCGAACATCTGGGTGTTCGATCAACACTAGGTGTCATCGCTAAATTCATCATACTGAAACCCTTCTCACAATCACCAGATGTCACTGGAATTTGCACTGTTTTAGCGCAGTACTAATAATTAATCAAGCCCTCCTTGGTCACATATCGTCAAACATGCGGATTCTCCTCAGCTATAGTAAACACACATGTGGCAGATTGTACTGTTTGGCTTGCAGATCTTTCCATAGCCAGCAGTGACAGTCTGAAGAATCCAATGTACTCACTTTCCATAGACATCAGTGACAGTCAGAAGAATCCAATGTACACAACTTCAAATAAGGCCGCAGGGCGGGCGTCAGCCTAGTCCTAACTGAAATATCCTATCCTCTGAGTGCAGACACTGAGAGGAACGTTTTGAAGGGGGTGGTACATGCATACGCAGGCAGATACCACCAGCCAGCCAGGAGCCAGAGCCAGGAAGGGTGCGGACTCATGCAACGCCACCAGCCCATGTGACTGCATACCCTTTCTCTCTCTTTCTGCACATACAAGCCCGGCTAGAGAGAGCAGCGTTGGCAGCATTATCAGTCACCATGGCAAGCAGCCTACAAGAACTCCGGAGGCGGGGAGGGAGAAGTACACGCGCCACTCGCAGGACTCAGGAGGAGTGAGGAGGAAAATTGGCATAGCAGAGGAACATAGCGTGGGTCGGGCTGCTTGCATACAGCAGCTAAAAGGAGAAAGAAGGCAAACATGTGTCCTGCTAGGGTGGACGACGTCTACCCGCATTCACGCTGGACTTGATCACTGACTTCACTCTTGCTATTCCTTTCCCTGTAAAAGTCTTTTTCTTCCTACTCCTACCAACTGAAATCTATGTTGAAATCTGAAAATAACATAGATCTGCAAATTTCCCCAGCCTCTCAGATATCTGCTTCCTCCTCACCCATTACCTTTTGGAGAATCCTGCTGTCTGATCTGTTTCTAGGAGAGAGTAGCAGATTCTTCTACTTAGATCCTCAACGGGGTTCCCTTACAAATGAGGAAAATGGTGTGGCCATTTACTCCTAGAAATGCCAACCAGCCCACTGTCCCGCTATGTCTGGTAAGCAAGAAAATGTCCATTGAATGCACTACTCTACTCCTCTGAACTCAAACCAGTCCACCTAACTTTCAAGAATGGTGCAAGGTGCCTTGCAAGGCAGATAGAATTCCTCCCCTTCATGCAAAGCTCCTCCACCAATACTAAGGGAAAAAAGGACATTCCTCACCTATAATGCCTCGAAAATGGTGGTGGGATAATACACCAACACCACATATAGTACTATAGGAAACTCCAAAAGCAAAATAAAATAAGCTGTTAATGGGGTTCCCATCATTTAATAACGGTAATGCAGCAGCAAGTATAAATTTCTGCAATCAACAAAGAAAATGACAGATGAAGACTTTATGACGTGATTAACTTGGATTACACAGAAGAAGAACATACTGACATTCATTTTTTTAACCGGAAATGTGCATCGCATTTCATTCAGAGTTTTAACCTCCTGAGTGTTACGCCGCTCTGTTTTGTTAATTTATTGTCCCCATAATAAAATAATTGTCTCACATGGCTGTAAGCCAGTTTATACATTACCCAGCCTGGACCCAGCAATTGGCGCAGCCTCCCCGCACACCTCTGGTCTTCACTATGGGGAGGATCGCACATGACGTCATGCGCAAACCTGATCCTCCCCATAGAGAGACCGGAGCTGTGCAGGGAGGCTGCGCAATCGCTGGATCCAGGCTGGGTAATGTATAAACGGATCGGGGGGCGGGGATCCGGGGGTGCCGGTCACCTTTACTATCTAGCCTAGTGCTAGCTAAAGGTTTTACGACCATGTGAGAAAATTATTTAATTATGGGGAACTCCTGGGGCCAGAGAGCCGCTAAGGAGGTTAAAGGTGTAAGTGCCCTTTTTGTAACTTTTAACAATGCATAAACCACCTATGTGAAGACCCCTGTACTCATTCCCCTGGGGAGGGGGACTAACTGAGATGACCACCCTGCATATAACTACCATATTAACCTAGCCTGATTTCTAGGTGACTAGAGATGGGGAAGAGATCCTTTACCCTCCACATGGGGAGAAGGACGCTTGAAAGGCATTCTTATTTATTTATTGTACAGAGTATATTGTCTTGTCACTAACTGTCCCTCAGAGGGGCTCACAATCCAGTCTCTGCCATAGTCTTATGTCTATGTATGCATCGTGTAGTGCATGTATCATAGTCTAGGGCCTATTTAGGGGGAAGCCAATTAACTTATCTGTATGTTTTTGGAATGTGGGTGGAAACTGTAGTGCCCGGAGGAAACCCACCAGTGATGGGCCGAACCTCCGATTTTTGGTTTGCGAACCCTGTTCGCGAACTTCCGCGGAAGGTTTGGTTCGCACGAACTTTCGCAAACCGCAATAGACTTTAATGGGGAGGCGAACTTTAAATTTTAGAAAAATTTCTACCGCCTGGAAAAATGATAGAAAACATGTTTCAAGGGTTCTAATAGCTGGAGGAAGACATGATTGAGTGAAAAACACAAAGTCCCAGGCAAACATCTAGATTTCACATAAACCCCTATTTTAAGGTCACAAATCTCATTCAATGTTCAATTACAGGCCTACACTACTGTACAACATCAGACAGTTTCTCCCTTTCTCCCTCCTCCCTCTCCCTCTCCTCTTCCAGGGAATTGTAAAATTTCAAAAGCCAGCTTACATGCCGTGGCTGGGAATTGAACCCAGGCTGGGCTGGGAAATGAACCCAGGTCTCAGTGTGTGGGAGGTATCTGACTTAACCCCTATACCACCAACCACACTACATGCTGAAGGCAGCCTAGCATGTACCATTATGATCAATCCAAGAGAAAAAGTAGCATGCTTAAGGATTTGTAGAATTTCAAAAAGCCAGTTTACATACCGTGGCTGGGGATTGAACCCAGGCTGGGCTGGGAATTGAACCCAGGTCTCAGTGTGTGGGAGGTATCTGACTTAACTCCTATACCACCAACCACACTACATGCTGAAGCCAGCCTAGCATGTACCATTATGATCAATCCAAGAGAAAAAGTAGCATGCTTAAGGATTTGTAGAATTTCAAAAAGCCAGCTTGCATACCATGGCTGGGAATTGAACCCAGGTCTCAGTGTGTGGGAAGTATCTGACTTAACTCCTATACCACCAACCACACTACATGCTGAAGCCAGCCTAGCTTGTACCATTATGATCAATCCAAGAGAAAAATTAGCTCTCTCTAAGCATTTGTAGCCAGGCATGGCCTTGCCTTTTGTGCTCAACAGTTGTCCAAAGAGAATCCCAGATAGCCAGGTAGATTCATCTCTCTCTCTCTCTCTCTCTCTAGTAGGGATGGTCACCGCTTTCCGCGGAATTGTATTTTCTGTATTTTTTAGGCGGAAATTGGTCATTCCGTTCCGCTTGGTCGGAACGGAATTGCTTTTTCAATCTGGCGGAATTCCGGAAATGCCTGTGAAAATCTACCAGTATCCGTTGATGGTTTTAAGCTGAAAATTCAGTTCAATGGCATCAAGTCCTAGAGAGAGAGAGAGAGAGAGAGAGCTCATTTTTCTCTTGGATTGATCATAATGGTACATGCTAGCCTGTCTTCAGCATGTAGTGTGGTTGGTGGTATAGGGGTTAAGTCAGATACCTACCACACACTGAGACCTGGGTTCAATTCCCAGCCAAGGTGTGTAAGCTGGCTATTGAAGGCCTACAAATCTTTAAGCAAACTCATTTTTCTCTAGGATATATCATAATGGTACATGCTAGGCTGCCTTTAGCATGTAGTGTTGGTGGTGGTATAGCGGTTAAGAGAGCTATCTACCAAGCACTCAGACCTGGGTTCAATTCCCGGCCAAGGTATATAAGCTGGCTTTTGAAATTGTACAATTCCCTGGAAGATGAGACCCTCCTCCCTCTGGGAGGAGGTAGATAGGGAGAGAGAGAGGGAGGAGGGTGAAAGAAGAATAAGAGCCTAACTAAACTCTCCATAGCAGAGTCTGTCAGCAGCTGTCCCTTAACTAATTAGTGTAGGCAGACTAGTGAGTAAAACGGCACAAGGACCTTGCCTTTTATAAGGGGGGGTGGGGCTCCAGGAGTGAGTGCAGTCTGATTGCCTGGCAACAATGTGCCTGCTGACTGTGATGTAGAGGGTCAAAGTTCTGCTCAATAGAGCATTATGGGGTGAATCGAACTTCCGGGAAAGTTCGCCTTCGCAGGCGAACGCGAACCACCCGAAGTTCGCCTGGATCCGTTCGCCGGCGAACCGTTTGGCCCATCTCTAAAACCCACACAGTCACGGGGAGAACATACAAACTCCCTGCAGATGTTGACCTGGCTGGGATTCGAAACAGGGACCAAGTGACGCAAGGCAAGAGCGCTAACCACTACGCCACCGTGCTGCCCATATTATTAGGAGCCACAAGACCTGGTGGGGCTTGGCTGGGAAGTAACACACAAATTTGTTTTTATTGTTATTTCTAAATGTGACCCTGAAGATACAAAAACACAGATGAATACCTTGGAAGACTCAGACATGAATTAAGATGTGGAAAACATAATAAAGTTTATTTTAAAAGCAAGAGTGTATTTTTTGCTCAAGTAAAATGTTTGTTGTTGTTGTTTTTTTGAAAGGATTTTTAAATCATAGGGGTTGATTCACTATAACAAATAGCATGCCTTATTAGAGTTAACATGCCTTATCAGAGTTAATGTGCCTTATCAGAGTTAAAGTGTCTTATTAGAGTTTATTTGCCTTATCAGAGTTAACATGCCTTTTTAGAGTTAACATGCCTTTATTGCCTTATCAGAGTTAGCGGGCCTTATCTGAGTAGCATAGCGAGCGCTACGAACTTATACCTGCTAATTGGCAATAACGAGAGCTTCAGTCATCCTGCACGGAGCCCCTTCGGGTCCAATCACTTTAAAGAACATTATCCCTGCACTTTGATTGGCACAATAGGCTGCCTGTCACTTGACAGGAAACTTGACAGGCAGCCTATTGGGCCAATCAAAGTTCGGGAATAATGTCCTTTAAGGCTGCTTTCACAGTTTTTTAAAGTCCCACGTTACAGCAGCCTGTAACGCAGCCCAACTCACAGCAATGAAAAATCAATGTGCTGTTCACAGTGCCCACGTTGCGTAGGAGTATAACGCTGCACGTTAAATGAAAGTGCAGCATGCTGTGCTTTATACTTCTATTTAGCTGCATTACACTGTTTGCACATGCTCAGTAATGTCTGTTTTTTTTCTATTTGACGCATGCGCCATTTTCGTTCTATCAGTATAGAACAAAAACGGCGCACCAAGAGACGCAGAAGCGACGCTATTTAAAGGGATACTTAAGTCAAGGGGGGAAAATGAGTTTAACTCACCTGGGACAAATTACAATATAAGGGAGCGCAATTGGAACTGTATGCAGCTAGGAGGTGGGCTGGTTCCAAAGTCCCAAGGTAAAGTAAAAAATAACAAAGTACCTCAGCGCAGACAAAACTGTATATCAGGGATGGGAGCAAGGCAGTACCTGTATTGATGATTTCCCACCTCAACAATTCAACAAAGGGTCCAGAAGTGTAGAATGCTTGATGTAATCCCGATATCCATAGATTAACTCCGACAGTGGCAGCGGCGCCGTCCGCCGT
Source organism: Hyperolius riggenbachi (assembly GCF_040937935.1). Lineage (NCBI taxonomy): Eukaryota > Metazoa > Chordata > Amphibia > Anura > Hyperoliidae > Hyperolius > Hyperolius riggenbachi. The sequence continues at coordinate 136,062,231 of NC_090649.1, forward strand.
ACAAGCTCCGCTCTCTGGTCCAGCTGGAGAGCTTCCCCGGTCACGTGACTACCCGAACTTCCGGTCTCCGCACTTCCGCGTGTCACGCTGGTTAGCGGTGTCTGCTGACCTGTTAGACAGGGCACTGTAGCGCTAGTGGCTGAAAGGAAAAAGCGGAAATAGTGCACACTGTTGTACAGAGTCAGCCACACACCCCCTGACAAAGGCGAAAGCCGAAACTAGTCGGGTAGTGGAGGCTACGTTGCAATACTGCTAATTAAACAAGAATTTTGCTAGTAAGTAGCTCCCCCGTGTGTGGCTGACTCTGTACAACAGTGTGCACTCTTTCCGCTTTTTCCTTTCAGCCACTAGCACTACAGTGCCCTGTACGGCGGATGGCGCCGCTGCCACTGTCGGAGTTAATCTATGGATATCGGGATTGCATCAAGCATTCTACACTCCTGGACCCTTTGTTGAATTGTTGAGGTGGGAAATCATCAATACAGGTACTGCCTTGCTCCCATCCCTGATATACAGTTTTGTCTGCGCTGAGGTACTTTGTTATTTTTAACTCACCTGGGGCTTTCCTCAGCCCCCTGCAGCCGATCGGTGCCCTCGCAGCCCCGCTCAGATGCTCCTGCACCCGCCGGCGAACACTTCCGGTTTGGCCGTCACCGGCCGACAGGCATGGGAACGCGAGTGATTCTCCGCGTTCCAAGGCATAATATCGTCCCCTATGCTGCTATTGCGGCCAGGAGGCCGCAATAGCAGCATAAGGGGTGCTATTGTGGCTGGGAACGCGAGAGATTCTTTGCGTTCCCAGCCACAATAGCACCCCTTATGCTGCTAAGAGCGAAGAATCACTCGCGTTCCCATGCCTGTCGGCCGGTGACGGCGAAACCGGAAGTCGCCGCCGGTGGGTCCAGGAGCATCAGAGCGGGGCTGCGAGGGCATCGATCGGCTGCAGGGGGCTGAGGAAAGCCCCAGGTGAGTTGGATCCGAGGTGAATTTTTACACATTGCATAATTGTGTTCCTTTCCTATTGTTTATAGGGCATTCCTCAAGCCAAATACTTTTTTGTTTTGGTTTTAATACTCTGATTCCCTATAAACTAAAAAAAGCCACGCCCACAGGTTTTCAGAGAGCCAAGGCAGTAGCAAGGGCTCATGGGAGCTTAGTCTGGGCAGTAGGAGGGGGAGGTGTTACTAGCCATTGATTTCGGAGGCAGAGGGGAGGAGGGAGGAGGAAAGGGGATTAGGCTGGTGGCTCAAGATACAGATAAGCCTGCATCTGTGTAATGTTTACAAACAACATGGCTGCTGTCATTGTATCACAGGAACAAATAATCATATTCTATTTAAACTGTTTGCAGCTAGATTTGCTGTGTAAACCATCTAAACTTTAGGTAACATATATAGACAAGTTACTTGTTATAGTTAGTTTTTCATCTCGGATCCGCTTTAAGGTTCACTTTAACGTCCAAATTTAACACCACCATGCGTTGCGTTAGGGGCACGTTGTGCCACCTTAACGTCGCACAGAACGCAACGTCCGTATAGGAAAGCAGCCTAAAGTGATTGGACCCGCAGTGGCTCAGGGCAGGCATAATTTTGTAGCGCTCGCTATGGTACTCTGATAAGGCACACTAACTCTGATAAGGCACGTTAACCCCGATAAGGCATGCTAACTCTGATAAGGTACATTAACTCTGATAAGGTACTTTAACTCCAATAAGGCAAGTTAACTCTGATAAGGCGTGTTAACTCTAATAAGGCACATTATTTGTTATAGTGAATCAACCCCAATATTTGTATGTTTCAGCCCTCTTTTAAATAAGTGAAGGTTCTCCAAAAAGCACCCTCACCTTATCATGGTGATCCACCAGCTTGCATGACTGGACATTGGTAGTCTTCTCTGTAGGAATAGGTCATGCCAATCGTTTTTTTTTACAATGTATTCCATTGCTTTAAATTTAAACTTTCACTGACTCTAAAAAAACTGAACGTTAGTGAAATAACTCATAAGAAGCAAAGGAGTGGATCTTTGCTATAATGACAATTTAATGTGGATTCAAGATATAATGTGGAGTCATTATTAATGACCTCCTCATATACTAAATAGTCATTTTTTCACGTCTTGTTCCCCCTCTTATTACCCTATAATACAATTAGCCTCTCACTCCTCATTTCTCTACCGTTGCGGAGCTCCTGGCTCCAAGATCGCAAGTGCTCTGGAGCACCTCCCCAAAATCGCAAGAGCGCAAAAAGAAAATTGCATACATTTTTGCAGTTGTGTTTGGTTTTTCATTTTTGTTTTTGCAGTTGCTTTGGCATTTTTACAACGGTGGGATCCTGAATTTGATACTGGAACCCATTTATCAGATATTTTCAACAGTGGGTGAGGTTTAGCTTGTTGGTACTGTCAGACTTTCTTTTTATAATGCTATGGGAGCAATATAGGCAAAGCTGTTTTTTTAGCTTGGCTCCTCTTTTAAAACATTTTATAACCGTCCTGAATTAGCTCCAAATCATCCAGAATTTACTTATAAGCTCAGAATTTGGAATTTGGACCGAGTATAGCTCAGTCTGGATTCCACAGTATAAAATAAATCTATTCTTCTCTCCATGTGCTTCTGGTGCCATTTACATGCTGGAGAGCACACTGAACAACTGCATGTAAAATGCACAAGCGTGAATGTGCCCTAATTCTCTGTAGCTTGAAGGCACAGAGCTGTGTCGAGATCACTGACTCTATGCAGTTTGTGTGCAGCTGCTCTGATGAAAAGCGTTAGAATGTTCTACAAAAATGGTTTGTGATTGTAGCTGTGTTAGCGCATTTCCTTTCTGATCAATTTGGTAAGCTGTTTACTCATGTGGCTCTGTTATGAGTCACTGGCCATTATTAAATTCACTTTTTTTTTCTCCCAAAGTTTTCTCCTAGGTGATGTGCTCACACCTTATGCATAAAATGCCTTTTAAAGTGGACCTGAACTCTTGCACACAGAAGGAAAACAGAGAGAAATGCAACCTGTATGTATTTAGAGAGTTTAGCCTGTCGTATGCCGCCTTATCTGTGATGAGTCAGCTGGCTGCCTTCGGTAGAGCAGCTAATTTGTAAAACACGGAATGTTAACCCTATATCTGCTTCCATGAAAGCAGGGCGTAGACACACTGCACATTTACTGCAGGATTTGTATCAGCTGTAACAAAGAAAGGTTTTTCTTTAAAGGTCATTATGCTGTTGCTTATCTTTTAGAGCAGAGAGGAAGTTCTGAATTCAGGTCCACTTAAAGCGGTATAAAACCCTGACATAATATTCAATAAAAACATGTTTTCCCACTTTTTATATGCCATACGGTTATCATATTTGAATTTGTGCATAAGTATTATTATTCGTTTAGAAATTACAAGTTCCCAAAAGGAATTTTTTTTTTGCTTTGAGAGCTGCCTTTGCATTTTATTCATAACTGGTTTTATACATTGTGTATTGAAGGCAGAAATGCTTTGAGTTTCTGTCTGTGTCCAGGAGCTTCTGCACAGTCAGAGAATGTGTCACATTCCTCACTTAACCTTCCTGGCGGTAAGCCCGAGCTGAGCTCGGGGTAAGCCGCCGGAAGGCACCGCTCAGGCCCCGCTGGGCCGATTTGCATAATTTTTTTTTTGCTGCACGCAGCTAGCACTTTGCTAGCTGCGTGCAGTGCCCGATCGCCGCCGCTACCCGCCGATCCGCCTCTATCCGTCGCGCCGCAGCCGCCCCCCCCCCAGACCCCGTGCGCTGCCTGGCCAATCAGTGCCAGTCAGCTCTATGGGGTGGATTGGAATCCCCTTTGACGTCACGACGTCGATGACGTCGGTGACGTCATCCCGCCCCGTCGCCATGGCGACGGGGGAAGCCCTCCGGGAGATCCCGTTCTTTGAACGGGATCTCCGGATCTCCGATCGCCGGCGGCGATCGGAGGGGCTGGGGGGATGCCGCTGAGCAGCGGCTATCATGTAGCGAGACTTTGTCTCGCTACATGAAAAAAAAAAAAAATTTAAAAAAAAGATTTGCTGCCCCCTGGCGATTTTTTTGCAAACCGCCAGGAGGGTTAATACAATTACGTAAACACAAGATTACATTATCTCCACTTTCAGATGCATCCAGATTTCTCTGCACTGAACTTTCAAGCTCTGTCTTTAACTAATTGAATGTTGTTCTAGTTAAAACAAAAAAACAAGGTGGTAGTATATAATATGCTGTAAATGATTTTTTAAAGCAAAGAAGAAATGCTGGGTTTCATTCAGCTTTAACCCACTAGAAAGCAAGAAAATACAAAAAATAATTTCAACAGGATTTTTTTTACCTACGTTTTGGTACTTTTTCAACTGCTTAATGTTAGAAAGTTATTTTAATAACGACCGCCTAACGCCGA